>NC_133658.1:441761384-442061384 GCF_037893015.1 Macrotis lagotis | reverse complement strand
TGGGGAGGAAGGAAGAGATAACTTTCAGAAATCTGATGAAGGTATAAAGATCTTAAAAGGCCTACCTGGAATTTTGGATAATAGTTTTGATATAACATTAACTGAAAACTGAATTTCACTTAACAAAATTACTTTATGCCAATTTTTGTTACTTTAAATTTTTTCATGATCTTGCCCATAACAAGTATTTTTATTTACAGCAATGATTAGTAGCTATTTTAATGGTCTTCCCACTGTTCTTCAGTTTCATACTGTATAGGAAACAGTAACAAGTCTTCTAGAGAACTTGTTCTTTTTTTTTTTTTTTTTTGGTTTTTGCAAGGCAAATGGGGTTAAGTGGCTTGCCCAAGGCCACACAGATAGATAATTATTAAGTGTCTGAGACCGGATTTGAACCCAGGTACTCCTGACTCCAGGGCTGGTGCTTTATCCACTGTGCCACCTAGCCGCCCCTGAGACCTTGTTCTTTTTGAGGGTCTCTAATTGTTTTCTAAGGATTTGACTATTTTGCAGTAATGGTGTGTAATTCTTGGCACTGTTTTTTCATTTTCATCGCACTTGGGAGGGTTGTTTCAATGTAGGCTTGAATAATCCTTGAAAACCACAAAACTCCCCTATATCAATAGCTGTTACAACAGACATATACTGTAATATGAATAACTTTTAAGGTACCTATGAATTCACTTTGTTACTTCTACTTTGGGCATTTGTGTATATAGTTTTGAAATCATGGATATTATCAGCTATGAATTTCTGTGTGTTTCTACTGCTATTGTTACCCACATTTCAGAGTTTGTATCATATAGTCAGTATTAATGATAATAAAAAGGCAATAAACTGTTAAAAATTGGGCTCAGTAATGCAAAATTGCTGGGTTACCATTTCTGAGACCAACCTCAATTATGATTTTGAAACTATAGTATAAATCCCTAAATTTTAACATATTACTTTATTCTGGCTTAAATATCTTTATATCTAAAAATGAAACTCTTGTTAGTACAAAACATTATAGGCTAAAATAATTTTAGGTAAAGTCAAAAGTGTCATTCAAAGTGTCATAGTTCATCAACAATAATTTAACATTGAGAGAAAAAGTTTGCAATTCTAACTCACAACTGGATCTGTGGGATGAAAAATATTTAGTAACCGGTTACATATGATTCTAGGCAAAATGTGGTCTTGACTTCCACTGTTTCCTGGACGGATGCCACGTAATGCCAAAAACACTGCTAGTGGAGATCCCATGCAGAAAAAATTCTCAACCTAAAAGAAAAATAATTAATCCTAAATAAATCATATCGGGGAAATAAAGAAAAATAATTTAATTCAATCTCTTTATTTTACAGATAAAGAAACTGAAACCCAGAGGTAGATGATAAACAACTTGGTACAGGATCACACAAAATTTTTTGAGAGAACTGGTTTATTAGAATCCAGGACACTTAATTCAATTACCACACAGAACACTGTTCATTCTTAAAAAATGTAGATTTTAGGTAAGAAATTTAATGTGTTGTTTGATTTATCATCTCTCACCTTTATATGATGTTAATATGAAAATAAAATTCAGCTTGAAAATAGAAACTAAACATGAATTTGACAATGGAATCTTGAGATACATTGAGCTCTTGACCTATTTACATAATCTAAGAATGTTAAGGCTGGAATAAACCTCATCTATTCAATTCAAAATGTATATATTAAAGCCTGTAATGAGCTAGGAACTGTCCTAGGTACAAGAAATAGAGATAAAAACAAACATACAGAATACAATATGTATGCATGGAGACAAATAAATGACAAAAAAAAAATAACAAAAGAATTTTTTTGGGGCGTGGAAAGATCTAGAAAAGGTCTCTTCAGGGAAGAAGCTGAGCCTTTAATATAGATTGATTTTAAAAGGTAAAAATGAAAATGAGGAGCAAAGGTATTGAAACAAAAGATGAATGTCATACAGGAGAAAGGGAAATAAGAATGTTTGTGAGATCGACATTTAAATGCAAAACAACTGTTATTGGCAAAACAATATAGGTATCAAGAAGTCACTGAAGTTTTTTGAGTAATAAAATTACATGGTTAAAACCACTTGAAAAATATCAACTTGCTAACTATGTGGAGGAAGAAAAAACTTCTGGAGGCAGAGTAATCAATTAGGAATTTTAACAACCAATAAGTCAATAAGCATTTACTAAGCTCTTACTAGATGTTAATGCTAAATTCTGGGGGTACAATAAAAGGAACTCATACAGTATATGTATAAACCAATATACAAGTAAGCTAATAAACAAGGAAGGTAATAAAATTAAGGAGAATTAGTAAAAGCTGCTCTGCAGAAGAGGTGATTTTGGCTGTGAGTTGAAGGAAGTCAAGAAGCAGGAAAAAAAGGAGAGCATTCTAGGAATGGAAGATAGCCAATGAAAATGTCAGAAGTTGAAAAATAGAGTGTCTTATTTGAAGAACAGCAAGGAAATCAGTGTCACTGGAACACTGGACATAGAGATTATAAGGCAAGAAATAATAGAGGTGACTTCAGGAAAACCTAGAACACTTATATGAATTGATTCAGTGAAGTGAGCAGAACCAGGAGAACATTTTATACAATAATTACAAAATTACACACAACCTTGAGACTTGGGAACTCTAAATCAATACAGTGACCAATCACATTTCCAAAGGGTGAAACATGCTATTCATTTCCAGATAAATGATAGATTCAAGAGTGCAGATCAAAACATAAAGCAAGGGGAAGGAGGTGTGGTGGTTGTGTTGGTGGTAGTATGTGTGTTTAAGGACATAGATAATGTGAGAATTTGTTTTGTTTGACTACATACTTGCTGTAGGATTTTTCTTGCCATTTAATGAGTAGGTGATAGCAGCAAGAAGGAAATTCAGAGGGAAACAAAATTTAAAAAGTGAGAGAATGGTGATAAGAGGGGAAAATCTGCATTAGATGGGATGGAAAGGGATCAATTATGCATGTAGAAGAGTTTGCCTTGGGAAAGAAGAAGGCAGCTTCTCTTCAAGTGAGACATAGGTGGTAGAAGGCATCCAGATGATTCAAGAAGAGAGGAGAAAAGAGAATTTTTTTTTCAAAAATGGTCTAAGTTGCTTTAATAGAATATGAGACAAGGTTCTTAGCTGAAAGAATGGGTGAGGGAAGGGCAGTCATGGGAAGTTTGTGTTAAGAAAATATTTGGAAAAGCTTCTATGGTGAGGCAGTTTTTCTGACAAAATCTGTAGCCAATAAAATTTGATCTAGTAAATACAATTTCATGATTTTCTCCAGCTATGTTCATCAGCACATATGAAAGAATGGCTGATGCTGAGATGTGGTATGAGATAGCAGAATAAGATCAGCAAGTATGATAAGAGATTAGGATCTCAAGAGATCCTAATGTGAGTGTACAATTAGACTGGCTCACCAATGGATTATGATGGGGAAAGGAGAAGAATGTATAGAGAGTACAGAATAATGGCTTAGGAAAAAAATTGGTTTAAGGGTGGGGGGAGGAGTACTGAGAGATTGGAAGTCATGGTGTGGATGGAAACAGAACTGGAGTAGAAAAACAGAAAGAGGTTGAATAGCAATGGACTATGATCAGATGAGAGAATTTCAGAGTTCATATGGAAATGTTGCATTTGGAGGTGACAAGAGATATCTGAAGATGACAGAAAACCACTGGAATTTAATGAATTAGGAAGTAAACATGTTCAGAATACTCTTCGAAGATTACTATGATGGCTGAGATTAAGCACAAGCCTGTCACTATTTTCTTTCACGACATGACTAATATGAAAATATTTTTTGCATGACTACAACATGTATAACCTATGTTGAATTGCTTTCCTTCTCAATGAGGGGGGCTGGGGAGGAAAATAGTGGAGAATATTATTATTTTTATTATTAATTTTTTTCTAAATTATATGTAAAAACAATTTTAACAAATTTTTAAAATTTTGAGTTCTAAATTCTCTCTCCATTGGGAAAACAAGTAATTTGACATAGCTTATACATGTATAGTTATAAAAAACACATTTCCAAGTAAGTCATGCTATGAAAGAAAACATGGGACAAAACCCCCGAAGAAAAGAAAGTAAATTATCTGCATTCAGACTCCATCATTTTTTCCCCTGGAGATGGATAGCACTGTCATCATATGTCCTTCAGAATTTTTTTGAATTATTGTATTGCTGAGAATAGTCAAATTATCACAGTAGATCATCTTACTATATTGCTTTTCCTCTGTTCTCCTTATCCTGCTCATTTGACTTTGCAACAGTTCAAGTGTTTCCATGTTTTTTCTTCTTTTCAATCACGTGCAAAGATAGTTTTAAATATTTATCCTTTTGCAAGTTTTTGAGTTCCACATTTTTCTACCTCCCTTCCTTTCCTCCCCTCTCCCTATGGCATTGAACGATCTGATATAGGTTGTCTAAGTACAATTGTGTTTAACATATTTTCATATTAGCCATGTTGTGAAAGAAGAATTAGTATCAAGGTGGGGAGGGGAGAGAAGCTCATTAGAGATGAACAACATCAAAAACTTTTAATTTCCCTCTATCTTATCTTTTACGATATTTTTCTGTTTGCCTGGAATTCAAAGTTTAAAAAATGAAATGTTAAAAATAGTTTTTACATGTAATTGGGGAGAAATAAAATAAAGATTAATAAATTAAAAAAAAATAAAGGTGAAGCCAGGAATTCCCAGAAGCATTCTCCAGAACACTCCAAATACCTTAAAATTAAGACTCTCATTGAATTTCTAGAGTGGTGGAAGTCATAGAAAGATGGAATGAAGCAGTTTTTTGGCTCAAGACAACTTAAGAGCATCTACAAGGGAGGTCTGTTCCACTGGGGTTGGAAAGAGCTGCAGTGCAGCCTGGTCCAAACCATAACAGGGTAAACCATCTCCAGACTTCCAGGAACAGCCTGTGGGGAGTCTGCATCCCTGAGGGAACCTGGTTCCATGGCAGTGGGAGCAGTTTTCAGACCTCTCAGTCCAGGGATCATCAAGGACAACTTGGAAGGTCAAGGGGAAAAACTGCAGCACCAGAGTGAGTGTGGAGCCCAGTCCAATTCAAGTTTCAGCACAGATTTGGTACCAGCAACAAGAAGCAGGTCTTCGGAGCCACCTAGCAGCTGTTTTCAGAGCCCAAAGATGGTAAGGGGATGGTCTCTTTGTTATCCTTGGGATAGGACTCTGCTGCTTTGCCCATACTCAGATCCAGGGCCCAATACTGCCATAGAGAAGCAGGGACCCTCCTCATAGCTCCAGGGTAGAGGGGAGGTCCTGTGGTCATCCACAGACCAGGAGCATAGGCAAGGTCTCTCATAAGACCTTGGAGGAATTAAGGTTCCTGGGAAGGTGTCCCCAAAACACTCAAAAGCTTGAAAAATGAATCAACATCAGGTCATAGTCTGGGGAGAGCAAACAATAGATAAAAAAAAAAACTGACAACAGATGAAAAAACCTGACCACAGACAATTAATTACTTTGGTTCCATGGAGGATCAAGATGCACACTCAGAAGATGCCAAAGTCAAAACTTCTGTATCTAAAGCCTCCAAGAAAAACAGGAATTTATCTCAAGCCATGGAAGAGTTCAAAAAAGATTTTGAAAATCAAGTAAGGGAGGTAGAAGAAAAATTGAGAAGAGAAAAGAGAACAATATAGGAAAATCATAAAAACCAAGTCAGCAGTTTGGTGAAGGAGATACCAAAAAATTAGAAAATAACATGGTAAAAAAAAAAAATCAAATTTATGGAAAATGGAAAAAGCAATCCACAAGGACAATGAGGAGATGAATGCCTTAAAAAAGTTCTGGTCAAATGGAAAAGGAGATACAAAAGCTCTTGGAAGAAAATAATTCTTTCAAATTTATTCAAGCAGAGTATAGCTAAGGAAAGCAGATGAATATGAGAGAAATCAAGAAACAATAAAACAAAATTAAAAGAATGAAAAAACTAGAAATAAATGTGAAATATCTCACTGGAAAAACAAATGACTTGAAAAATAGATCTAGGAGAGAAAATTGAAAAATTATGGGGCTACCTTAAAGTCATGACCAGGAAAAGAGCCTAAATTTCATTTTCAAAAATTCTCCAGGAAAATTGGCCTGATATCCTAGAAGCATAGGGTAAAATAGAAATTGAGGGAATCAATGGATCACCTCCTAAAATAGATCCCCCCCAAACCCTCCCAGGAATATTACAGCCAAATTCCAGAACTCTCAAGTCAAAGAGAAAATATTACAAGTTGCTAGAAGGAAACAATTCAAACATTGTAGCGGTACAATCAGGATTATGAAGTATTTAGCAGCTTCTACATTAAGGGCTCATAGGACTTAGATTGATATTCTGGAAGGCAAAATAACTTAGATTATAACCAATGATCAACTAATCAGCAAAACTGACCATCTTCTTTCAGGGGAAAAGATGGACATTTAATGAAACAGGGGAATTTCAAACTTTCCTGTTGAAATGACCATAGCTGAACAGAAAGTCTGATATACAAGTACAGATTTAGAGAAAGGACAGAGAGGGTGGATGGGATGGGCAAATTATGAGTGATTTAACGATACTGAACAGCTTGTATTCTTGCATGGGAAGATGATACTGATAACTCATATGAACCTTCTCATTTATTAGAGCAGTTAGAAGATAAGGCACAGGAGAAAGCTGAATATGAAGGTGTAATGTATTATAAATATGGAGTCAGTGAGTGAAAAAAAGAATATACTGTTAGAAAGGGAAAGGAAAGGTAGGATGGGCTAAGATATTTCACATAAAAGAGTCAAGAAAAAGTTTTTGTAATGGAGTAGAATGTGGGAAAGTAAGGGCGAGACAGCCTTCATTTTCATTGGAAGTAGCTCTGAATGGAATACACTCAATAGGGTATAGAAATCTATCTTACCCCAGAGGAAAAAGGAGAGAAAAGGGATGGGAGAAACATGAAGGGGGAGGGAAAGAGAGGTGTGGGTAATGGACGAGAGGGAGGACTGTGGGAGAGATACAACACATTTTTGAGGAGGGACAAGATGAAAGGGGAGAGTAGAATAAATGGGAGTGGGGAGAAATAGAATGGAATGAAATAGAGTTAACAATAGCAACTGTGGGAAAAAATATTGAACCAGCTTCTCTGATTATGATAAAGAATACAATCCATCCTACAGACAGGTCTCTCACTTTATTTTTCTTGAGGTTTCTCTATCTTTGTGGGGGGAGGGAGATTATGGTAACTTTTACAATAAGAAATTGTACAAATGTGAAAATAAATAAATTTTTAAAAAGAATAGGATCATTTTTCTGTGTGGCTGAAGCAGTGTGATAATGGGAATTAAGTAAGTTGAAGAAACAGGAGGTCAGGGTGGTTAAGAGAATATCATTATGCAATTTGCAATACCTTAGTATGAGGACAGAAGTTGGGAAGGAAAGAAGACTGTGAACCAGGTCCTGAACCTACTGAGGAAAAATGGAAACTATACCGGAAGTAATTCGACAACAGCTATTGGAATTTAAATGAACAGTTAGGTAATGTAGTGGATATAACACTAGACCAGGAGTCAGGAAAACTTCAGTCCAAATTTGACTTCATTTGACACTTATTTAGTTGTGATCCTAGACAAATCACCTAGCCCTGTCTGCCTCAGTTTTCTCATTTGTGAAATGAGTTGGAGAAGGAAATAGCAAACCACTCCAGGATCTTTGCCAAGAAAAACCCAAATAGGGTCACAAAGAGTCAGATACAACTGAAAAAGAACTGAACTAAAACAGATTAAGCAGCTAAAGTTATCGAGTGATATTGTTAGAGAGCCAGTAATTGGCAAAGGGGTTCAAGGAACATTTCAACTCCTCAATCCTGATCAGGGGAATAAGTAAAAGTACAATCAGTACTTAAAAATAATAGCCAGGATGGCTGACATCCGAAGGGAACCAAGTTTCAGTGAAAAACAGAAAATAGACTAGGAAAGGAAAAGATTTAAGATAGAAATAAGTTTGCTTTCTGTGGAGCAGACATTCCAGAGGGTAGAATGTGAGAAGGTAAGAAGCTTTAGAGAAGGATGCTGAGAGTGAGGGGGAAAGATGTCTCCCCCAGAGTCATCTGTGTCCAGTGGCCAGATATGAATCAGGACAACTAGAGACAGCCCTGGATATAAAGACAGTCTGGAGGAGAAAGTGAGGCTGGTGACTTAGTACAGCACTGCCTCACTCAAATTCAATGCATGTGCTTGTCAAGACATCAGCTCTCTGCCATTGTCTTCAAGAATGAAGGACAAACATCATCATCATCATCATCATCATGGACAAATATCATGGACCATCTTAGGGAAGATGATAGATATTTTCATGTTGTCCATGCTTGCCATAGCTTTCCTTCCAAGAAGCAAACATCTTTTAATCTCATGGCTCCAGATGCTGCCTGCACTGGTCTTTGAGCCTAAGGATATAAAATATGACATGGCTTCTAAATCTTCTTTCTCTATTTGTCAAGAAGTAATGAGATGGGGCGGCTAGGTTGCGCAGTGGATAGAGCACCGGCCCTGGAGTCAGGAGTACCTGGGTTCAAATCCGGTCTCAGACAATAATTACTTAGCTGTGTGGCCTTGGGCAAACCACTTAACCCCATTTGCCTTGCAAAAAAAAAAAAAAACCACCTAAAAAAAGTAATGAGATAATTTGCAAAGATCTTAAGGTTGTTTTTTTTTTTATAGATTTTGGCAAGGCAAGGCAATGGGGTTAAGTGGCTTGCCCAAGGCCACACAGCTAGGTAATTATTAAGTGTCTGAGGCCGGATTTAAACCCAGGTACTCCTGACTCCAGGGCCGGTGCTCTATCCACTGCGCCACCTAGCCACCCCAGTTGTTTTTTAAGTGCTCATTATCAAGCAAGCTTTCACACTCTATTTCACTATCATCAAGAGGTTTATTACTTCTTTTTCACTTTTTGCCATCAGAGTGATTATCATCTGCTTATTTGAGATGGCTGATAGATCTCCTAATAACTTTAATTCTAGTTTCTAACTTCTTTAGTCTGGTATTTTGCATAATATGCTCTATATATAAGTTAAATAAGGTGACACTATGCAGCCTTGTCATATTTTTTGTTCCAATCTTAAACTTAAGTTGTTTCATGTTGAAATCTAATTGTTGCAACTTGACTAGTACATAAGTTCCTCAGGAGACAAGTGAGATGATCTGGTATTTCCATCTTTTTGCCTCATTTTGTTGTATTACACAGTCAAAGACTTTAGTGTAGGTCAATGAAGCAGAAGTAAATGTTTTCTTCTGAAACTTCCTTGCGTTCTCAATAATTCAGCAAATGTTGACAATTTGGTCTCTAGTTCCACTGCCTCCTTTATTCTGGCAATTCTCAATTCACACGTTGCTGAAGCCTAGCTTGTAGATTCTGTCCCCACCTTAATTCAGCATTTTATTTTTTCCCAGTTACATGTAAATACATTTTTAAACTTTTAAAATTTATTTTAAATTATTACAATAATCTTGTTGTGAGAACAAACATCTAAATCTCCTTCCCCCCAAAAAGATGAGAAACATCAAGAATGCTAAGAGAGAAAAAAAATGTACTTCAGTCTGTGTTCAGATTTCAATGACTCTGTTTCTGGGATGAATTGCCTTCTTTATCATAAGTCCACCAGATTAAATGATTCAATATTTGTCCCACAGTTGCTATTACTAGCTGTATTCCCTCCAGTCTATTTCTCCCCACTCTCATTTACCTCAGCACACTCTCCCACAATCTTCCCTCTCTTCTAACACCTACTCCCCCCTTCCTTCCCTCCATTCCCCCTTATCCCATCCCTTTCTTCTCATTTTTCTCTATGGCAAGACAGATTTCTATACCCTATTAAGTCTGTACAATTATTGCCTTTTTGAGCCATTTCTGATGAGAGTGAAGGCTCACTCATTCCCCCTCACCTTCCCCTGTTCCACTCCATTGAAAAAGCTTTTTTTTGATTCTTATGTGAAATATCTTTGCCCCTTTTTCCTCTCCTATCTCTTTCTCCCAGTACTTTCCTTTATCAACCAAGATCTTTTGCCTTCCAGTATATCAGGTTCCAAGTCCTACGAGCTCTTAGTGTATATGCTGCCAGATCCTGTGTGATCCTGACTATAGAGCCATGGGAGTTGGTTTGTTTGTTTCTGGAAGCTTTTAGCATTTTCCCTTTGACTTGGGAGTTTGGGAATTTGGCTAGAACATTCCTGGAAGTTTTTCTTTTGGGACCTCTTTCAGGAGGTGACCACAAAGTTTCTATTTTACCCTCTGCTTCTAGGATTTCAGGGCAATTTTTCTGTATTATTTCTTGAAAAATGAAGTCTGGGTTCTTTTTTTGGTCATGATTTTCAGATAGCCCAATAATTTTTAAATTCTTTCTCCTGGATCTGTTTTCAAAAGGTCTGTTGTTTTTCCAATGAGATATTTCATATTTTCTTCTAATTTTTGGCTTTTTTTGGGAAGTTATTTCTTCCTGATTTCTCACAAAGTCACCAGCTTCCTTTAGTTCCATTCTGCATTTGAACGAGTTATTTTCTTCAGAGAGTTTTTTTAAGTCTCCTTTTCCAGCTGTCCAATTCTGCTTTTTAAGGCATTCTTCTCATTTACCCTTTTGTGTTGTTTTTTCCATTTGGCCTGAACTGGTTTTTATTATTTTCTTAGTATTTTTTGTATTTCTTTCACCAAGCTGTTACCTTGGTTTTCATGATTTACCTGCATTATTCTCATTTCTCCTCCCAATTTTTCCTCTATCTCCCTTAATTGCTTTTCAGTCTTTTTTTGAGCTCATCCATGGTCTGAGCCCACTTTCTATTTCTCTTGGAGGCTTTGGATACAGAAGCTTTGACTCTGTCATCTTCTTTATCTGTTGTTTGCTCATTTCCTCAGCATATGACTAATTTACCACTTTGGGTTTTTTTTTTTTTGCAACACCCCACAGGGTCCTTAATTTCTTCAAGGTTTTATGAGGGACTCTGATTGCTCTCTTGCCTGTGCTCTGGTGTGTAGATGACCATAGGCCCTCTCCTTTGCCCTGGAGCTGTGAGGAGGCTCCCTGTTTGGCTATGGTAGTATGGGACCCTGAACTGCAACCTGGATCTGAGTATGGGCAAACAGCAGAGTTCTATTCCCAGGGAGAGCAGAGAGACCTCTGCAATCTATCCTGACCCCTTTACTATCTGTGGACTGGGAGCTGTGAAAATGCTGGGTGACTTTTCCAATTCCTGCTGCAGGTTCTTACTGCAGGGCTGCTCTGAGGCCAGTGCTCTGCTCCACTCAGTGCTCACTCTGGTGTGTCAGAATTCTCTCACCACCCCTTTTGGCTGTTACTGGTGATCCCTGGGCCAAAAAGTCTGAAAACTACCTCCTCTGCCACAGACCCAGGCACTCTGCCTTTGTGTGCTGTGCTCCAGCTGCTATTCGGTTCTTTGTGGTTCTTTCTAGCCCCAAGTCCTGGTGAAACAGACCTTTCCTATGTATCTTCTAAGTTGTCTTGGACTGGAAAATTGTATCAAGTCTTTTTGTGGGTTCTGTCCCTCTAAATTTTGTCAGGAGTCATAATTTGACAGCTTTTGGAGTTTTTTAGGGAATGAGTTTCTGGGAATTCCAGCCTTCATGTTGCCATCTTGGTTCCGCCCCAGTTTGTAAATTCTTAAGCATAACCTTACTGGAGTTGAAAATAAGTGAAGATACTCAGTAATTTCAATCTTTCTTGGCATTTCCCTTCTTTAGGAATGGAATGTAAACTGCTCTTTTCCAATCTGGTGGACATAGTTGTGTTTTCTGATTTTTTTGGCATATTAAGTTCAGCACTTTAACTGCATCATCTTTGAGGGTTTTAAATAGCTCATTCCATCACCTCCACTATCCTTATTATTAGCAATGATTCCTAAGGCCCACTGACTTCATTCCCCAGAGGGCATGGCTTTAGATCAGAAACCACATCATCATAGTTATCACTGATTGAAATCTTTCTTGTGTAGTTCTTTTGAGTATTCTTTATACCTCTTTTTATTCTCTTTTGCTTCTGTAACATCCCTACCATCTTTTAGCCTTTTATTATACCCATTTTTTGGTATGAAAGAATCTCTTGAAATTTCTAAATATCTTCCAGAGATTTTACTTTCCCATTCTATTGTTTTCTTCTATTTCTTTGCATTGCTTATTTAAGAAAAACCTTGATCTTTCTCCTTGATGTTCTTTGGAATTCTGTATTCAATTGGTTTCTCCTTTCTCTTTTGCTTTCTTTTTTTTTTTTAACTATTAGTAAAGTCTCATTAGACTGCCATTTTGCTTTCTTGCTCTTCTTCTTTGGAATGCTTTTAGTTGCTGGTTCCTGTATAATACTGAAAATCTCTGTCCATAGTTCTTACACATTATATCTACCAGATCTAATCCCTTAAATCTATTTATCACCTCTATTTCATATTCATAAGGGTCACTTAGGTCATACATAAGTGCTCTGATGGCTTTCCCTTCTTTCTTCAATTTAAATCTGAATTTTGCAAATTTTATGGCTCATGATTTGACCAGCTCTAAGTCTTGTTTTAACTCGAGTTTCTCTACCTCTGCCTGCAAAGTACATAATTAAGATTACTACATTCACTATCTGGTAATGTAAAGTCACTTTGTGGATCGTTGAAAGAGCGCTTCTATGAGCAGCAAGTTATCTTGACAAAACTCATGAGACTTAGTAGTCTCTGCCCTGCTTCATTTTATATTCCAAGAGCAAACATGCCTATTATTCCAATTATCTTTTGATTTCCTTCTTTATCATTCCAGTCTTCCAAACATGATACAGTTGAACTAAAGAAGTTATCCTGAGAAAGATAGTCTAGTAAGGCTCCAGAAAAGAAGAAAAATGTAGAAGTTCATGACTCTCTGCTCAGGGATACTGAGAGAACAATGACAAAATAATAATAATAGTAGTTACTATTTATATAGTCCTTTTTTTTTAAGGTTTTTGCAAGGCAAACGGGGTTAAGTGGCTTGCCCAAGGCCACACAGCTAGGTAATTATTAAGTGTCTGAGACTGGATTTGAACCTAGGTACTCCTGACTCCAGGGCTGGTGCTTTATCCACTATGCCACCTAGTTGCCCTATATAGTCCTTTAAAGTGAAAAATAACAGTATTCACAACAACTATAGGAAGTAAGTGCAATTACTATTCCCATTTTACAGATGAAGCAATTCAGAGTGAAAGTGGTTAAATGATTTTTCCCAGTTAACACAATTAATAATTAAGTGTCTGAGTTTAGATTTGAACTCAAAACTTCCTGATTGCAGATCTAGCACCCAGCCCCAAAACAACAGACATAGGCAACTAGGTGATAGAGAATGCTGGGCCTGGAGTCAGGAAGACCAAAGTTCAAATCTGAGATAGGCATACTAAATTCTTCATGTTAAGTTAATCCAGGAGGGATGGAAGAAGGTCAAGAATGAAATTTTGAAAAACAATGGGAAATAGTTTCAATGAGGAGGAAAAATAGGTTATAAAATATCAATGTGCATTCACCAATTAACTAAAAAAAGAAATGCATAAAAGATGGAAGTAGGGGCAAGTAATAGCATGACATGTATGGTCCTGTAAAAAGTGTGTGAGGAATAGTAAAGTGCAGAATAAACTGAGGTGGTCCAGAACAGCTAAGGAAAACAATAAGTTTTCTGTTTTTTTTTCTTTTTTAAAGAATGAAATATTAAGAGAAAACCAAAGAAGGGAAAGAATCTTTATTGGGGTGAATAGGAACATGATAACTTGGTAACTGAAGAAGCAGAATTGCCTCAAATATAATTTTGTTTTCTCTGAAATGGGAAAATGATCTTCACAATGAAATAATAGATCAAAAATGTCTTATAAGCTAGTTGATACCCAAGGATGAACTACTTCCTTGGGTTATGGGGAGAAAAAAATAAACAAAAAAAACAATCCAGCAGATATAATTGTTAAGCCAATGTCAGTGATATCAGTAATTTATAGAAACAGAACAATTTTCAAAAAGAAAGAAAAGAATTTTCTGGAAAAATTCAAGAAAAAAACATTAAAGACATAGTTGGCAAATACCTAGAAAGAAAAGTAAAAGAACCACAGCCAGATCATATGACTAACTTTATTTTCCTGGAAGAATGAGGAAAGTACTGTGGATATAATTTACACAATTTCTCACAAAATTTCTAATCAAGTATTTCATACTATTCCTTTTTTCTTTTTATTTTTTCAAGACAATGGGGTTATGTGACTTAACTAGGGTCAAATAGCTAAGTATATATTCAGTGTGTGAGGCCATATTTGAACTCAGGTCTTCCTGCCTCCAGAGTCTGTGCTTTTTCCCCTGTGTTACTGAGCTGTCCCTCATATTATTCTTATAGAAGAAAAATGGATATATAAGGATTAGATAATAATACAATCAGATGAATTCACAACTAATTAATGGTTAGAGTGGATGCTTCAATGTCAAAGTGGCAGGAGGGGCCTAGAGTGCTTGGCTCTGTGCTATTAAACATTCCTTTAAATCAATGATTTAGTTAAAGGCATGTATGCTATATTTATCAAACTTATAAATGATACAAAGCTGGAAGACATAGCTAATTCAATGAATAGTAGAATCAGAATTCAAAATCAAGATTCTGACAAACTACTGCACTGTGCTAAATCTAATAAAATGAAGAGTCTTATAATTGTATTTGATAAGGATAAAAATAGGCATAGGCAAACAGCAATTATTCCAAAAAGATTTGGGAGTTTTAGTGGACTATAAGTATAGCTAAAAGTATAATGTGATCTTCATTTTCATTAATGAGTAGAGAAAGACAGCTTTCTGAATAGGAGACTGACCGTGTCATTGTATGCTTTGGACTTTATATTGGAATAATACTTTCAGTTCAGTTCAGGTACCATGGATTAGAGATACCAATAAATTGGAAAGTGTTCTGAAGAAGAGAACCAGAATGGTGAAGAGTTTTAAGTCCATGGCATTTGAGAACTGACTGAACAGAATTGTCTGGTTTACCCTGGAGAAAATAAGAAATGAATAGATATCTTGATAGCTATCTTCAAGTCTGTCAAGAGGAGTAGGAGCTAGACTTGTTCT
Source organism: Macrotis lagotis (assembly GCF_037893015.1). NCBI lineage: Eukaryota > Metazoa > Chordata > Mammalia > Peramelemorphia > Peramelidae > Macrotis > Macrotis lagotis. The sequence continues at coordinate 442,046,286 of NC_133658.1, read as the reverse complement.
ATTTGGCTCTAGAAAGCAAAACCTGGAGCAATAAGCGGAAGTTGAAAAAGGTAAATTTAGACATGAAGTCAGGAAAAATTCCTAACAATTAAGGTTTTCCAAAAGTGTAATGGACTGACTTGAGAGGCAGTTCTTATTCCATGGAGGAAAGACTCAGTCAAATTAAGACCTGTTGAAGATGTTAAAAAGGCCAAGGTATTTTATTACATCCAGGGCTATCTTCAGTCACCCTGACCCACCCACATCTGGCAACTGCATCCAGATGACTCTGGAAGAGAAATTGAGGCTAATAACTTGCACAGTGTTCCCTCACTTAAATCCAATTCACTTCCTCTTTCAGAAGAAAGAACAAACAAAAGTATGTTATAATGAAGTTTCCTTTTGTGGCTTGATTAGATTTGATGACTGAATTTCCTTCCACCTCTCAAATTCTGTGATTTAGTAACATAAAGCTAGTATTTGGTAGAGCTAAAACTATAACCTAGATTTTCTGATTCCATATTCAAATGCTTTCTTCATTAACATTAGATAGTAATCTTCCAAAAGAGGAGTTAAAAATATTTCTATATAATAAAGAATCTGAGCAACTCATAACACTGAGATTCTCTTGTAGTGTTTTTCTTTTAAATTTTTATTGTACATTGTTTTAACATTAATCTTCACTTTTAATAAAGTGTATTCTATTTCTCTACCCAGTAAGGCACGCCTTGGAAAAAAAGAATAAAAAGGGGGGAGTAACATTCAGTAAAGCCAAGCTATACATCAACTAAGATAAGATATTGTAAGGAAGAAAGAATGATACATTTTTTGAGTTCTTCTTTGGCCCAATTTCAATTATTGTAACTACACAGCATTCAGTTTCTTTTTGTTTGATTTTTTCCCTTTCATTTCCCATTGCTACCATTATGTGAATTTGCTGTCTAGGTTTCTGATTAACTAATTTTTGTCAGTTTATTTAAGTTTTTCTTGTTACTTTGGATTCTTCACTCATCATTTTTAATCAGACTGTAATATTCTATTAAATTCACACAATTTATTTAGCCATTCAACAAAGTACAGGCATCTACTTTGTTGGTAAGTCTATGATACTAAATAAGTGCTGCTTTCTTTGTTGTTTATAATCTCTTTGAGAGCTATGCCTAACAATTAGATCCCTGATGTTGAGATCAAGATTTCTCAGCTAATATTCATACCAAAGAAGCCTGAAGTCCATATTTTTGCATATGCTTTTTAACTAACACATGTATCTTTCAGCAAATTCTGCAAAAAGCTTGCTACACTAAACAAAATCAACTTCTAAATCATTCATTTTAAATTACAGGTTACATCACAGGTGCCCATTATATTTGAAAGATCCAGTATTATATTTAAATTTGACTTTACACATAACTTTTGACAGCACAGAAAAAGCAAACTGGACTAGGAATTAAAAAAACAGCTTTATCACTTACTAGTCATAGGAACTTGGGTATGTCAAGTGTTTGAATTTTATTTCCTAAGCTATAAAATGAGTATTATCTTGGCCTAACTCATGGGGTTCTTGTTTTTTTTTTAGGTTTTTGCAAGGCAAATGGGGTTAAGTGGCTTGCCCAAGGCCACACAGCTAGGTAATTATTAAGTGTCTGAGACTGGATTTGAACCCAGGTACTCCTGACTCCAAGGCTGGTGCTTTATCCACTACACCACCTAGCCTCCCCATCTCATGGTGTTATTGTAAAAAAATGATTGAGATAACATTTGTGATAAGTGATAGGTAAACTATAAGTCATTTATTATATAAGTGTGAATATAAAAGTAGGGAGAATTTTAAATTTTATGTACAAATAGTTTTCTACATGCTTCATGAGAGTAAACTAAAAATGAACTGAGTTGACTATTAGCCCTTGGGGAGCTAGGATGTGATAATTAGGGGGAAGGAAGGCTCTCTTATTCCAAGAAGGACTGAAAGGATTAAGAAAAATCATCAAAATCCCCCAAAATAATAGAGATGTGATGTATATGCATTAAGAAAAATCATCAAAATCCCCCAAAATAATAGAGATGTGATGTATATGCTATTCAGGAGTATATTATCCCTTATAAGAAATGTCTACATATAGGCAGTTAAGTGGAGAAATCTGCTTCTAGGTTTCTGCTTCTATTCAAGTGACAAAAAGGTCTTACCCCTAGGGAAGCTTCTGTCTTCTGGCAGAACTGTCTGGAAGTACCAATGTTAAAATAATGAGGAGGCATGCATGTCTGAGCATTGGAAGAAAATGTTACTTGAGGAAATGGTGGCAGCATGATGTAAAGGAAATAACAATGGCTTAGAATCAAGAGGACCTGAGATCAAATCCCTAGTTCTGCTACTGAAAACTATAAAATTTAGGTTAAATGACTTGCTCAATCTTGACCATAGCTTCTTCAGTTATAAATTGAGGAAGGAGACTACATGAATCTCTAATGTTTCTTCTATTTCTAAATCCTAAGATTCTATAATACAAGGAAAGAATGGTCACTAAACCAGCCTTCCTGTCAATAGCTTATAGAGATGCTCAAGGTGAAAAGAAATTTCATGTTTGGGCCTAAGTGTCATTGGTATAGAATTGCAGCCTTGTGATGCAAAGCTATATGCTATTTAATATAAAGGATATGTCATTTCTTTTAAAATAACATGTTAAATATCAAGAATTCCCTATTATTCTCAGGATTTTATAAACTAGATTTTGGAAAAAAATGAAATCCACATTTGAAACAATGAGGTATATGCTTAGAGAACTCTGATGAATAGTATTTTCTTTTAGATCATTTCCATCTTTCTTCTTTTACTTGTGATTTTTCTACAACTGTAAAATTTCACTCAATTTGTTTTATTTAGAATCCTAAATCATTAATGATATACAGATTTTTGTAAAAACTTATACAAAGCAAAGTAGTCATATTGTAGAAAAAGGGAAAATCAGGGAGAACTAAGTTTAAGTCCCACCTCTGTATGTAAATAGCTGTCCATCTAACTGAATTGGAATAATCTGGAAAAATGTGTCTTTTTAACCATTTTGTTTTTCTCATGTAAATGATCAGTCAAACATCTACAAGGCCATATTTTGTTGAAGAAGTTTAGAAATGATTTGGGCTTGATGCAACATGCAAAAATGTTATTTGCAAACAGGAGCATCAAGTGAACCTCAACATTAACAGGAAATTATTTTTCATCTTTATGCAGGAAATTTTTCTATGACAATGAGAAACATATGCCTATTGTGAAAATAAATGTTATATACTTCAACTGATATATATAATTGGGTAGGAGAAAGAAGTTGCTTTTGTTTTTACATAATTTTAGGTATTTTGAATGATTTTAATGTAGAATGGTAGATACTTTGGAAAAGGAAGTCTATAAGGCAACATTTTGCTCCACTTAATCAAAAACTTTTCTGTAATTAACAATAAGCACAGGATCCAGTCTGTGGTTGTATAATTTTACAAGCATTTCAGTTTGTTATTAGTGCTCTTGTATGACTTTGTTTAGCTGAGTCTCCTATCACGTTTTTGTGAAACTGGTGTTTACCACAGAAATAATCTGTTTAATATGAACATTTTCATCACTTTTGTCACATGGCATTTGGAAAGAAGATAACGGAGAGGCCTGTGGTGTATAAGTACTGGCAAAATCACTAATCAATGAAGAATTTTCAAGAAAAAGAGGAGTAAAAGACATAATCAATGAAAATATATGATAAACTTAAAAAAAGATGGGATGGTCATATGTAGAAGGATGACAGGGTTGATATCTAGGAGTGCTCCACTGGTATCCTTGCAATGTCAGGGGAATATAAAAAAGTCTCTAAAAGGTTGGGGTAGAATTTCTCTGATAAATTTTGAGGAGGAAGAAAGTCATATAAGATGAGAAGGAAGGAAGGTTGCAATCTTTATTGCTGGAAGAAACCATCAAATTAATGAAATTACAGATCCATTTAAATACACCAACTTTTAAAATTAGTTATGCTTGAATTGTTTCAGTTCCAGGGGATATATTTTTCTTATTTTTATATTCTTATAGCTTTGTATTAATTTTTATTTTTGATCTAACAAGTTAGTAGTCTGACCACAAACAGAATACTAATTTAGGAATGATTCTATCAGTAACAAGATATTTCCCATCAGTTAATAAACAATAAATTTTGTTTTTTTAGGGGATGCTGTTAAGAGCTTCTCTGCTCAAAAAAGTATTTATCATATAAGTTTATGAAACTGAGTTGTCTATAGTCTCTTTTTTTTAATAGATATACATTCTCCAATATATTTTTCACTATTCTCATCCATTCCCCACTTTTGGACTGAAGCTACCTATTATCAAAGTCTCTGTTGACTATATTTGACAAGTCATTATCAGACTTTTCATGAAATCATATCCTTTCCATTCTCTGCAATTGATACTGTTGTATGTTGTTGTCGTATTATATACAGTGGCCTTTTGGCAAGTACTTATGAGCATTGCATTATGAGATAGCCAGATGTTTCTCAAAATAATGTTCTTGTGTTAAGGTACACAATAAAAACAACTCTCTCAACTCCTTCATTTGCCTCTTCAAGAAGAAACTGTGGATCATCTCTTTAGCTGTGAATTTCCCTTATTTTGTTATGGATTCAGTCATAAGAGAGAATGTCAAGACTGGTAAGATTTATTTCTTCCTGTAGTATGTCCATTTGTTGGATATCACAAAAATATCAAAGTTCAAAGTAAGAGATGAACTAAAAAAAAGATGTGATTCTTAACATCTTCTGTCCTTCCTTCCTGCAGAAGAATTCCTGAGGACCACTTTATATTTTTCTTTATTTCAATTTGCCATGGCTAAAGAATTCATCATGGAGGTAGGCTACTGATGATGAAAATTTCCTACTTAGGAAGGCTGTTCCTCAGAAAACAGACAGTCGGGGTGGCTGGGTGGTGCAGTGTATAGAGCACCGGCCCTAGGGTCAGGAGTACCTGAGTTCAAATCCTGCCTTAGACACTTAATAATTACCTAGCTGTGTGGCCTTGGGCAAGCCACTTAACCCCATTTGCCTTGCCAAAAAAAAAAAAAAAAAAAAAAAAAAAAAAAAAAAAAAAAAAAAGAAGAAAAGAAAAGAAAAGAAAAGAAAAAGAAAAAGAAAAGAAAATAGACAGTCTACTTCCAGGCTCATATTTATAACATTTCCAGCCTAGAAGAAATTTAAGGCAGGCAACAAGCTTTTTTTTAAGTAAACACTTTGTGCTAGATACAGTAAAGAAAATAGTATCTATGTAGGGGCATGGTGATGAAGTTCACAGAGTAAGAAGCAGGGCCAAGAAGGGAATGAAGGATGGTCCATCTAGACTCCGTCATCCCCCCATAAAGATGGAGGTTCCAGAAAGAACTCATCAAGTGGAAGAGGGATCAAGTAAAATTGAGTTCCAGGATAAGGAAGATCCAAGGATCTCCCATACACTGAAGGGGTATATAGGTAGAATACTGTCCTATAATTTTTTATCCCTTCCTACCCTATACACCTAGCATAATGGCATATAGTAGACACTCAAAAATAAAATTTGTTGAATGAAAAAAAATTAGTTTGCAGTGGGTAGAAATAGTCACAGAAACATTAACACTGACAAAATCAAAGGTCAGTGACTTTGCTATAAATAATCAATTTGAAGTAGAAATAACTATATTTAAAATGTTCTCATTTCTCAGTTGTAATTTTGTCAAATGTGAACTTACATTAAAAAACATACTAAAATGAAGAATACAAATTTTATATTTCTTTACATACCTTAAATTTTAAGGCAGGTGTTTGTGTTATAGTTGATGTCTTCAATCTTTGCAATTTTTTTTCTATTTCTTTTAACCTGTGAATTTAAAATATATTAAGTACATTCAAAAACTTTCATAAATTTAATACAATGATGTTATGTTTAAAATTAATGAACAAAATAGTCTGGAAGTAATATTCTATTTTTTAAATTTACTACTCTATAAAATTTCTTAACTTTAAATATGAGTGCTTAGCATAGACCCTGGAATATGGTAGCTGCTAAAGAAATGCTAATATTATTATAACTTTACCGCTGCTTAGTTAGATACAGTTCATTCAGGAGATGTTGTTCTTCATAACTCATCCATCGTTCATCAGGAATCTCACTTTCCTTCTGCATCAGCTGTTCATAAAGTCGAACAGGATTCCAGCCAGTCATTATGTCATAAGTAATTACACATCCTAATGAATGTGACACGATTGAGACTTTACCCCCCTTTTCTTCAAAGTCTGGATTCCGAGAACAGAATAGTGAATATAATCGATTCAACTCTTGCTGAAGACCTTTAACTAGCTGTTTGAAATAAGAAAGCAATCCTAAGTTAGTTTTAAGTTTTATTTTTAATCTCCTGTATAATAAAAAACAAACAAGAATCAAGAACATAATAATATGCCATCTAATCCCAGTCCAGTGACAATTACTTCCAACATAAATTTAATTCTAAGGATAGTTTTAAAAATTAAAAAGAAAAAATACTGTAATTAAGCCATCATTGTTTAACACTGTGATATCCTTTAATGCAAAGGAAAATAATAAAACTCAGCAATCAGAATAAGGCTAGCTGGAGTATTATGGTTTTTTTCCAAAATAATTTCATTTATGTTCTAGTAATAATTCCAAGGTGCTATTTGTTTACTGTCAGAAGGAAAATTGTCATATGTATACCTAATTATAATTTTCTACCCTGAAGTTTTAAATTCAATTTCGATTCAAACAATAACTAAATGCCTACTATATGCATGATGTTGTGACAATACAAAGTCAAAAGTGAAATTATCCTCCAAGAACTCATATTCTATTAAAGAAGCTTAAAATATACAATAAAATAAAAAACAAAAAACAAAAACAGATGTCAAAAGTAATGCATCTTAACAGAGTTATTTTTTGAGTTTGTAAAAAACTGTTATCATCAAAAATCCCTTACTGATTCAAAATTCTTATTCAAACTTATTAGATTTGTGGAGTATAAAAATAAAAAAAAAGTTATTTTAAAAAGCAAAATTTTTTTAATCAAAAGACTAACATTCATAGATATATGCTTTCTATATGCTGAGGATCTGTGATTTTTGGTTAATATTTTAGTATGGAGATATCAAATTTCCCAGTGTGCCTGAACAACTGGAATTAAATGTAACTGGAAAATATTTAGCAAAATAACTAATTAAATAAAAAAGTTTAGCAAAACGAGCAAATAACAAAGAAAAATGCTATTTTGTGGTTTTTCTCTTTTTCTCTTTGAGTTTTAAAGATGGTTTTCAAAGATTTCTATATCTAAAAATTCACCCTGCAACCAGCTTGTCTGAATTTAGCTAACAGATATGACCTGATACTTATACTCAAAATCTTAAGGGTAAGATTTGTCAGACCCTGAGTTCCACTGGCATAACTTTCAAAATCCAAGGTCAGTTATATGTCACAATGAAACAAAGGAAGAGCTTGTTGGAGTCATAAGGGAAGGGCTGGTCTAATTCACAGTAGCTTTGATATCTTCATATAATGGTATCTGAAGTTAGTAGGGGAAGTCCTTCTTTGTTGACAGAACTCACTTTCACCCATGGAAAAGTATAAAAAAAAATGCATGCAAATGCTTGGTTAATGTCTGGGATAAAAAAATCCTCACAATTATTTTTCTAATCCTATTTTGAAAGCAATGGACCTCTGAGATTATGTCTTTATCACAGTAGTCCTGAATTTCTGCTTGCATTCCCCAAACCTAACACTTGATTCCCCAACCCTAATATCCATTATTGATTTCGTGGGTATAAAAAAATTCAATAGGAAGGAAATTCCTCATCTAATATAGATCAGCAGCTTCTATAAATTATTGCCTTAAAAGAATTATTGGCATTGATGACTTTCTCAGAATGACACAGTCAGTATATGTTCAGAGGAGACTAAGTTTACATACCAATAAATTTTTCAGGAAGAGAAAGTTATTTTCTGACTAATTTTAGGATTATGGGAACACACCAAATGATTTCAACAACACCTCTCTTTCTACAAAATAACAGAACAGTAAAGGATAATTATCTCCACAACTCTATTAATTATCATTGACTCTAGGGCTTCTTTATGGTCACTAAGCAGTTTAGATTGAGAGATATTGTTTTTTTTTTCCAAAAAGAACTTTGTTGAACTTTGAGATAACTCATATTCACCAAAATGGAAAAATAATTAGAAATAATGAAATTCAATACTGGTGGGACATTTGTATGAGTATGTGCAAATGTACTGAATCTTACTGAATGGAGGACAACTCTAGTGGTAACCAGTAATCAATCAATAAACAAATAGTAAGTAGCTTTACTATATATCAGACACTGGAGACAAATAAAATAAATGAAATAATTCCTATAAAGCAAGATTAATATTCTAATGGAGGAGACAAATACAAATAAAAGAATTTATAGAATAAATATTAGTAAATACAAAGTAGTATTTACTTGAGAAGGAAGTTATTAAAATTTGAGGGGATCAGGAAAAATTGCATGTAGAAGGTAGTACTTGAGCTATCTTCAAGAAAAAAAATTCTATGATTAGGAAGAGCATTCCAGGTCAATGTAAAGGTATCAGGGTTAGAATATCATGTATTGAGAAACAGCAAGTCATTCAATTTGACTACATAATATGATGTGAGAGGGGAGAAAAGAACTGATAATAAAACTGGAAAGAAAGTTTGGGGCAAGAGGCATTTATATTTGATCCTAGAGGTAACAGAAAACTGTAGGAGAGTTACATGATAAGCTCTGTACTTAAGGGTTAGAATGCAAAATATATTGTAGAGGCTGAAAAAATAGAAAAATGTGCCAAGTGGGGAGTGTGCTAGAGGAAAGGAGAGTAAAAAGTTAAGAGAGATAATGCCAAGGTTATACAAGTCAGGGAGGAGAAGAAAAACAGTAGTACCTTTTAAAAGAAATATTGAAATGTGAGAGGGTTGGGAAGGAAAGATAATATTTTGGACATGTTTAGATGATGTTTCCAGATGTTATTTTGAAATTTTCAAATGGCAACTGCTAATGTAGAACTGAAACTCAAGGGAGTTCATGGGGCTAGACTATAATATATGTGAATTAAATGCATGGAAATGATAAGTTAAATCCATGGGAACTTATGAGGTTACCAAAGAGTGTATAGAGGAAGACAAAAAAGGTCTAAGACAGAACCTTTGATAACATTCACAGATGTGGAACATAATATGGATGATGAAACAGCAAAGGAGACTGAATAGGACTGATTAGACAGGAAAGAAGACATTCCGGAGAGAGTAGTCACAAAATTCCAGAGTAGAGACAACAATCTGGAGAATAAGGTAGTCAGTGATGACAAATAAAGCAGGTAAAGAAAGATGAAGGGGGCGGCTAGGTGGCACAGTGGATAAAGCACCGGCCCTGGAGTCAGGAGTACCTGGGTTCAAATATTAAAATATTTCTATAGTTGCACTTGAATTAGGGAATTAGGTCTCTCAAAAGGCTCATATTCCCCCCCTCATTCATTCATTCATTCATTCATTCATTCACTTATTTATTTTTGTTTTGTACAAATAATGTTTTTTTATACATTATTAAAATATTCTTGTTTAAGAGTAAACATAATGCCCCCCAAATATAGATCTGCATGAGAGATAAAGGGGAGAGAAAAAAATTAAAATAAAAAAAAGATAATAAAAATAATTGTAGGTATGGCCAGGTGGCGCAGTGGATGGAGCACTGGCCCTGGAGCCAGAAGCACCCAAGCCCAAATCCAGCTCCAGACACCCAACAATCACCCAGCTGTGTGACCCCATGCAAGCCACCCCAAACCCATTGCCCTGCAAAAACAAAAAAGACCCCAAATAAAATAAAAAGTAATAATAATAATAGTAGTATTAATAATAATAGTAGGAGTGGCTGGGTGGCAGACAAGAGCACTGGCCCTTGAGCCAGGAGCACCCAGGTCCAAAACTGGCCTCAGACACCCAACAATCACCCAGCTGTGAAGCCCCAGGCAGGCCACCCAGCCCCATCTGCTCTGAAACCTCCCCCCAAAATAACAACAACAACAACAATAATAAATGTGCTTCAGTCTGTGTTCTAACACCACCAACTCTGTCGTGGGTGGATCACACTCTTTATGATAAGCCCATCACAAAGGTTACTTCCATATTTTTCCACCATTGCCATTGCTGATCACAACTCCCTCCATTCGTACTTCTCCACTACCATGTACTATATTTTCTCCCTCCTTTCACTCTGTCTCTGCTGTAGGGTAGCTGAGTGGCACAGCAGACAGATCCCCGGCCCTGGGGCCAAGAGGTCCTGAGTCCACATACCACCCCTTAGGCTCAGCATCCACCTGGCCCTATGGTTCCTGACAGGCCATCCAATCCCAGCCCCTTGCAAGAAGTAAAAAAGAAAATGTGTTATATCTGACCACTCCCCCCCCCCCCCCATGGTCCATCCTCTTCTCTATCACTCACATCTCCCTGTTCCCCTTCTCTCTTACTCTAGATGCTATACCTCATTGAGTATATATGCTGTTTCCTCTCACAGCCACCTCTGATGAGAGCAAAGATTCCCTCATTCCCCCTTCCATATCATTGCAATAGCTTATTATGACAAAGAAAAATCTCATATGAAACATCTTAGCCTATTCCTCCTCTCCTTTTTCTTTCTCCCATTACATTTTCCTTTCATCCGTTGACTCCATTTTTATACCACAATATATCTTCAAATTCAGTTTTCTTCTGTGCTTCATCTATAAAAGCTCCTTCTACTCTAATAAATGAGGTTCATATAAGTATTATCAGTATCATTTTTCTATAGAGGATTACATGTAGTTCATCATCATTAAGTCCCTCATATTTTCCCCTTCTCCTCCACTCTCTATGCTTCACCTGAATCCTGTATTTGAAGATCAAATCTTCTGTTCAGCTCTGGCCATTCCAACAGGAACATTTGAAATTCCCCTGGTTCATTGAAAGTTCATCTTTTTTCCCTGGAAGAGGACATTCAGCCTTGCTGGGTAGTTGATTCTTGGCTGCATTCTAAGCTCTTTTGCCTTCTAGAATATTATATTCCAAGCCCTACAAGCTTTTAATGTAGTTGCTGCTAAGTCCTGTGTGATCCTGACTGCAGCTCCATGATATTTGAACTGTGTCCTTCTGGCTGCTTGTAATATTTTCTCTTTGACTTGGGAGTTCTGGAACTTGGCTATAATATTCCTGGGGGTTGGTTTTTTTTTTTTTTTTGAATCTCTTTCTCAGGGAAATTGGTGGATCCTCTCCATTTCTATTTTGCCCTCTAATTCTAGAACATCAGGGCAATTTTCCTGTAGTAATTCTTTGAAAATGATGTCAAGGCTCTTTTCCTGATCATGACTTTCAGGTATTCCAATAATGTTTAGATTATCCTTCCTAAATCTGTTTTCCATATCAGTTGTTTCTTCAATGAGATGTTTCACATTTTCTTCTAATTTTTCTTTCTTTTGGTTTTGAAGTATTGTATCCTGATTTCTTGTAAAATCAGGAACCTCCCTCCATTCCATTCTTTGTCAGAAGGATTTGTTTTCCTCAGAGAACTTTCTTATCTCTTTTTCCATCTGGCCAATTCTACTTTTTAAAGCATTCTTTTCCTCAATAACTTTTTTAGTTTTTTTTTTTTTGCAAGGCAAATGGGTTTAAGTGGCTTGCCCAAGACCACACAGCTAGGTAAATTATTAAGTGTCTGAGACTGGATTTGAACCCAGGTACTCCTGACTCCAGGACCGGTGCTTTATCCACTGCGCCACCTAGCTGCCCCTCCTCAATAACTTTTTCTTCAGCATTTTTTTTGGATCTTCTTGACTAAGCTGCTGGCTTTATTTTCATGTTTTTCCTGCATCTCTCTTATTTCTTTTCCCAGTTTTTCTTCTATCTCCCTCACTTGATTTTTCAGTCTTTTTTGAGCTCTATCATAGCCTGAACCCAATTTCTGTTTTTTCTTGGAGTCTTTAGATACAGGAGCTTGTACTTATCTTCAGATTGAGTGTTTTGATCCTTCTTGGGATCACAGGCAAAGTATTTCTCAATGGTGTTCCTCTTCTTTCTCTGCTTACTCATTTCTCCAGCCTGTGCCTGGTTTTGGGGTGCTTCCTGAGCTTTTGAGTATTAGTGGGACACCCCCCACAAGGATCTCCATGTGTGAGGCTCTGTATTCTCCCCTGGTTTGTGAATGACTGTAAGTGCAACCCTCTGCAATGGGGCTGAGGTGGGGGGTCCTTGCTGTTCTATGGGGGGCCTAGACTGCGATCAGGATCTGAATGTGGTCAGAGTCCTGTTCTAAGGACAGAGGACAGAGCTTGGCAGTCTCTCTCCACTCCCCTCCCTAGGCTCAGCACTCGTGCCCTGGTGGCTCTTGCTTACCAGCTTCTGCTTTGGGTTCCTGGATCTGAGCTGCCAGGGCCACATTGCTCCCTGTGTGCCCTGAGGGTTGGGCTTCACGTGCTCACTCTGGCAGAGGTACCCCCACTGAACCCCCAAGTTGTGCCTGGTGCTCCCCGGGGTGTAAGTCAGGAAACTGCCCTGGCTGCTGTGAGCCTCGGCTCCCAGTGCCCTGGGGCTGCCTCCCAGAGGCTGAAGTTACTTCGCTCTGCTGGACTGCCCCTCCAACCCTGTGGAGTGGAGCCTTTCTGCTCTTTTCCAGGTTACCGGGTTGGAGAACTGCCTCACTGGGTCCCTATGTGGGTTCTCTCTCTTGAAAATGTAGTTAGAGTCCTTAGTTTATAAGTTTTAAGCAAGAGCACCAAAGAGCCAATCCTCTCCTGTTTCCATCTTGGCCCTGCCTCCCTCAAAAGGCTCTTATTGACAAGTACTGTATACTTGCCTCCTGGGGATATAAGAAAGGTAAAAAGATATTCCCTGCTCTTGAGAAGCTCATAATCTAATGAGACAACATGCAAACATGCAGACCACAAACACAAAGTCCATCTACTTGGCTGCTAAAATGATCTTCAAATACAGGTCTAACCATGTCAAACTCCAACTTATATCTAGCAGTGACCTACTGCCTCCAGGATCAAGTACAAAATATTTTTGTTTAGTGTTCAAAGTCCTTCATAAATTTATCTTTCCATGCTTCCATTTCAGTCATCTTCTACCTCTCCCCCTTCCCCTCTCAATCCAATGACAACGACTTCCTTAGTGTTGTTCAACAAACAAGTCACTATCTCTTGGCTATTTTCTCTGGCTGCTCTTCTTCCTGCCTTCCCTGGCTTTGTTCAAGTCCTACCTGAAATTCTATTTTTTATAGGAAGATTTTCCTAGCCCCTCTTAATTCTACTATCTTCCTGCTTTAAATTATTTTATCTGATTGTTTCCTTCTCTACTTCCCTGTCTCTGTCCCCCATTACAATGTTAAGTTCCTTGAGGAACTATCTTTTTGCCTCATTTTATAAGTCCAGAGCTTAGCCCAGTGCTGCCTGAAAGGCAGTATAGTATAGTATAGTATAGTATAGTATAGTATAGTATAGTATAGTATAGTATAGTATAGTATAGTATAGTATAGTAAAAAGTGTTGGAAATCTAGGTTTAAATTCTGGCTCTGCTGTTTTACTGTGTGATCCCAGGCAAGGTACCATACTAAAGTTAACAAGAAATAGAACACTTATACTACTTATTTCACAGGTTGTTGTGATGTAAGTACTGTATATACTTGGAAAATATTATGTGACTTTTATAGAAAGGAAACAAATCTAGAAATTAAAATATACCTTTTAAGTCAAATCTCTTACTTTGGAAATATAAAATAAAGATCTAAGAGTTAAAGAAGGTGAGAGACATCCATTTTAATTCACACATACCCAAACAACAATAGAGAATTGGTCATCTAGTACTTCTTAAAATTCCTGAGGAAGGGGAAACTGCCTACTTTCCAATTCCATTTTTGAATAGTTGTAGATTAGGAAGTTTTTCCTCACATCAAACCAGAATTCAAGTAGCTTTCAACTATTAATCTTTGGTCTGCAATCTGAGAATAAGCAGAAATATCTAATCCATTTTTCAGGATTTCCATCCCATATTCTTCCAGCAAATTGTCCGTTCTATCATTCTAACTCCTTTGCTTGTGTTCAGTTTCTCTTTGTCTAGTGGTTGCTTCCTTACTGCATAAAAACATGCCCATATCTCATGTAAACTCAAAAAAAAAATAATTCCCTCTCCCTTGATTCACTTACAGCTCTCCTCTCTTTTGTGTCTAAAGTAAAAAGGATGCCTAAAATCAATGCCTCTTACTTCATCTTCTCTTACTCTCTTCTCAACTCTGCAGTCTGGCTTCTGAAATCATTCAAATGGAACTGTTATCTCCCAAGTTACCATTGCTTTTTAATCTCCATATCTAATATTTATTTTCAAATCACATCTTTTTTTGACAATACTGATCACCCTCTTTTCTTCTTTGCTCTCTAGGTATTATGACAATGCTCTTTTTCTGATTCTCCTTATATCTATCTGACTACTCATCAGTTTCCTTTGCTTCCTTTTTTCTCTGGGTCATAGACATTAATCAAGGATGACTACCCCACCCCCCGCCCCTGCCCAAAACTCTGTCCTAGGCCCTCTTTTCTTTTTCCTCTAACTAGTGATATCATGACCCACCAGTGATTCTCAGATCTATTTGTCCAACTTCTCTTTTGACCTACAGTCTCATAAAATACCTATTGGATTTCTTGAACTGAATGTCCCACATATATCTTAAATTCAGTATGTCCAAAACTGAACTCATTTCTCTCCCTCAATGCTTCTCAAATTTTTCACTCTCTTGTTGCCAAGGGCACTCCCATTGGAAAAAGCACTCAGGTTTGAAACCTAGGTATCATCTTTGACTCTTAATTCAATTTCCCATATCCATTCTATTGCCAAATCATGTCAATTCTATCTTTGCAACATCAGGCAATAGAAACAGGAGAATATACATACATACATACATATATGTATGTACGTGTGTGTGTGTGTGTGTGTGTGTGTGTGTGTGTGTGTACATTCTCCTGTCTCTACTCAAATAGACTGCTAGCTAGTCTACTGCCTCTCTCCTCACTTCCACATTCTATTCAGCTATCAAAATGATCTCTCTAAACTTAGTATTAGTATGTCTCCTCCAGGATCAAATGCAAGACCCTCTATTTAACTTTTTGAAGCTCTTTTTTTAAAATTGGCACCTTCTTACTTTCCCAGGCTTCTTACAAATTAATCTCCTCCAAATATTTTTTAATTCAGTGACACTCGCTTTTCTGCTATTCCTCAAGCATCTTCTGACTCAAGGAATATTTACAGGATATCCCTCAGTCCTTGAATTCTCTCCTTTCTCACCTCTACTTCTTGGCTTCATCCAAAAATCCCAACTCTGGTAAAAAACTTTTCCCAATCCTTTTTAATTTTAGTGCTTTCCCTTTGAAATATTGCCATTTAAACAGAGGCAGTAAGATGATGCTATGGCTAGAACTCTGGAACTCTAGTCAGGAAAACTCCAAGTTCAAACTGGGTCTCAGATACTAGCTATAAGAACCTGGACCCTCAGCAGTCACTTAACCTCTGTCTGCTGAACTTTCTTCACTGTAAAATGGTAATAAGAGCAGCTCTATGTAATAACCTTCCTTCTTGGTTGTTTTGAAGATCAAATGATATATTTATAAAGTGCTCAGCTGGCCCATAGTAAGTGCTATACAAATAATGCTTATTCCATTCACTCAACTCCTCATTAAGACTGTGAGCTTGAAAGCAGAGGCTGCTTTTTGCCTTTTTTTTTTTTTTGTATTCACAGGGCTGAGCACATAGTAAATCCCTTCACAAGCTAGCCTGTCACATAGTTAAAGACAGTTAATATTCTCCTTAAATCTATTCAAGCTAAATAATCTGAATTCTTTCTACCAATCTATATAGCATGAGTACCATTATCTTCATGATTCTGACTAATTTGGATGTTTATCATTTTCTTCAATTTCATGTTTTTTTTTACTTTGGAAATATAAAATAAAGATCTAAGAGTTAAAGAAGGTGAGAGACATCCATTTTAATTCACACATACCCAAACAACAATAGAGAATTGGTCACCTAGTACTTCTTAAAATTCCTGAGGAAGGGGAAACTAAATAAATACACTTGCTCAATTACTTGGGGAAAATATAAGGAGGGCTATAGTTTAAGAAGGCTACATACAATTGCTTCTCGGCCTTTTGGCTAAGATCAAGTGAAGAATGCTAAATACAGGGGTGGCTAGATCATGCAGTGGATAGAGCACAGTCCCTGGGGTCAGGAGTACCTGAGTTCAAATTTGGCCTCAGACACTTAATAATTACCTAGCCATGTGGCCTTGGGCAAGCCACTTAACCCCATTGCCTTGCAAAAAGCTAAAATAAAACAAAAAACCAAGAATGCTACATACAAAGATGGCAGTCAGGTTTTGAATATTCATGACCATATCATTTTTAATTATAATCAGAGATACAATAAGTAAGATTATGACAGAAATTAATGGCATCATGGTCAAAGTACTAGTACATTATATAAGGCAGGAAGATATGGGTACAAATCTTGCTGTTGACAACCACTCTTTTTATGACCATACAGGTAAAATCATTTAACTTCTCAGAGTCTCAGCTTCCTCAAATATAAAATGAATGTTAGACACTTCCAGTTCTAAATCTATAAATCTATGTTTTTTTTTTACTTCCTTAGTTTTCAAGAACAAGTTGAGAGTGCTTGAAAAATAAGGATTCTAAGGCATAGGACAGAGTGTCACATTAAGGGTAAGTTATTAATAGATGAATGCTCATAAATCTCCCTTGGTTTTTAAGGAATTATACCTGCACTAAAATTCTGAGTAATGATACATGTCTGTCATATTCTGTCACAGCAAAGAACAATATATCAAAATACTTACTTCATCTCTATAAAGTGGACTTGTATAATACATTATGTCCATTGCACTGCTATTTAACATATCCCTTAAACCTCGTACTTTGTCAGGAGTAATAGAATCAACAGTGTCTGGAAATAAAGATAAAGAGCAAGTTAAACATTCAAAAATCTGTTTTGTGAAAAAAAACTAAACTACATAGTTAAAGAATAATGTCATAAATCAAACACTACCAAAAAATTTTAATTAGTCACTGAATTACTCATTTTTGCATTGATATCTGATAGGCACATAGAGTAGAGGAGAGCATTTCGCTGTTTTAAGTGTTAATAAGTGACAATTTGGATAAATGTAAATGGTACTCTACTCCTCACAATATACACTCCTTTTCCCATATTGCTCTTTCCTTATTTTTATTTCCTGAACTTCTTATCTTGATGTTCATGAGCATTGCCTTAGGACTATATCAAAGGTTATCAGGGACAAAAACGAATATAATAAGTGCTGCTTTGTGTATGGATAATTATCAGTTGTTTCGTTCTGTATTCCTCTACCTTAAAGACTATACTTGTGGGGCGGCTAGGTGGCGTAGTGGATAAAGCACTGGCCTTGGAGTCAGGAATACCTGGGTTCAAATTCGGTCTCAAGACACTTAATTACCTAGCTGTGTGGCCTTAGGCAAGCCACTTAACCCCATTTGCCTTGCAAAAAAAAAAACAAACCCTAAAAAAAAAAAGACTATA
Organism: Macrotis lagotis; assembly: GCF_037893015.1. Taxonomy (NCBI): domain Eukaryota; kingdom Metazoa; phylum Chordata; class Mammalia; order Peramelemorphia; family Peramelidae; genus Macrotis; species Macrotis lagotis. The sequence continues at coordinate 442,028,644 of NC_133658.1, read as the reverse complement.
CTTGTTCAAACTCCTTTCCTTCTGGAATATCATATGCCGAGTCCTCTAATCCTTTAACGTGGAAACTGCAAAATCTGGTGTGATCTGTGGCTCCATGACATTCAAATGTTTTTTGGGTTTTTTTCTGGATGCTTGGACCTGAGAGCTCTGGAATTTGACTGTATTATCTTTTGGAGCTTTCATTTGGGTGGGGATTTGTTCTTTCAGGAGGTGACCAGTAGATTCTAGTATTTCTACTTTACCTTCTGGATCTAAGATATCATGGCAGTTTCCCTTAATAATTTCTTGAAATATGACTCTTTTTTTAAAATCATGTCTTTCATGTAGTCCAATAATTTTTAGATTACCTCTTCTGGATCTATTTTTCAGGTTAGTTGTTTTTTTCAATAAGATATTTGCATTTTCTTCTAATTTTTCATTCTTATAACTTTTATCCTGCTTGATACTCTCTAAAAGAGTATCCTAGGATTTGTCTGCAAATTCTCATTTTTTAAAGGAAATATTTTCTTCAGTGAATTTTTGTACATCCTTAAGTCAATTTTATTTTTTAAGGTATATTCTTCAGGGATTTTTTCGTGCTTTTTTATCATGCTATAAATTCTCTTTTCATAATTTTCTTTCATCAATCATTTCTTTTATCAATTTTTCCCTCTACATTCTCATCTTATTTTACTTTTCTAGGAATTCTTACTGGGTTTGAGTCAAATTAGCATTTTTCTTTGTAGCTTTCTTCACATTGATATCTTCTTTGAGTTGGTGTCTTGATCTTCCCTGCCACAATAGTAGTTATTCATGATCAGATACTTTTTTGTTGTTTGCACATTTTCCTGCCCTATTTCTTGACTTTGAATTTTGTGTTAAAGTTGGCCTCTGATCACATGGGTTTGGGGAGCCACTGTCCCAAACTTTAAGTTTTTTTTATGCTGCTGTTTTCAAAATTTTACAGAGTGGATGTTGTTTTAGAGCTCCCAGAGTGGTGTGAAAATGGGAGTGGTATGATCACTACTGGTCTTTATCCAGGTAGGGGCCCTGGTTCCATGCAGCCAAAAGTGCTAGCCTTCTCTTTGCCTTGGAAATGCAACCAGGACCCCTGATTCCAGGTGACCAGAGAACCCAATGCTCCTTTCTGCCCTGGAACTACAACCCAAAACTGCATACAGTCAACAGACTTGCAAATCAGTGCCAACAACAAGGCAACCAGGACCCCTGATCCCAGGTGACCAGAGAACCCAATGCTCCTTTCTGCCCTGGAACTACAACCCAAAACTGCATACAGTCAACAGACTTGCAAATCAGTGCCAACAACAAATTCTAACATTTCTTTCTGACTAGTGTACAACACCCTTCCCACCTTGGGGCTCAGAGCTCCCCAAACTACTGCTGCTGTGTCACAAATGTGAGCTCTAGCGAGGTTTCCACTGTGGCATCACAAATTTTTTTCCTGACAATTTCCCAACTTTTTTTAATCCAGAAAATGTCTCACCCTTTTATTGACTCCTGCCACTTCAAAATTTGACTTGAGGTGTTATTTTAATGTCATTTGGAAAGGAATATTGAAAAAAAATCTGCTGGGTTACTTCTAATTTGCTAACTACTCCCCCTCACCCCTCGCCAGTGTCTTAACCTGGGGGTTAAGGGACCTGAAGACTTTCTGTGAATGCCACAGGGCAAGATCATGACCCCAGATTTGATTCAGTTGGCTTGTTCCTGGTTAGGGGCTACACCAGATTGTTCCAGGTGCTAGGCAGCTAGCTGAAAGGCTTTAAATCAGATCAATAAATTCAAACTAAATTCAGATCAATAAAACTCTAGGATCTCCTTGGTCTCCCTCAATCAAAAACCCTTATTTAGGTCAGAGACACATAGCTGCAGTCTGGTACATAACTGCAGGTCTGTATGGTAGACCCTACTCCTTACTAAAGATCTTTGTCTCAGGCTACAACAAATATAGAAAGATATAGATGTTGTTAATTCAGGTATTGAACTTTGCAAGTTACATACCATGAAGGCTCAAATTTGCTGGATCTACAATCTTTGTTCTCATAATCAGGCCCTTTCTCCAATGCCTGTAAACCAAATGTGGCCTACCTATGGCTCACATGAGTTAGAAAATTACTTACTATGGTTTTTCCTTAGATTTCCTGGTCATTAATTGGTCTGTTGCTTTTTCCAGACAAGGCTATATTGTTTCTTTCTATTCCACCACCTTTGCCAAGGCCCTTGGATCCTATCCCTCTGAAATCAATCCTGACCCTGACTCCAAAGAGCAACAACAGCAAAAGCAACAACAACAGCAACAACAACAACATCCTTTTGCAGAAATAAAATTATTTTAAGTATTCCCCAAACCTTAAAATAGTATAATAAATGTCAATTATTGTTGTGTTATCATTAGTTTATTCTGAGCTTTAACACCCTGGACAATACTCTCACAGGATTTTGCCACCTATCTCTACATTGTTTTTATTTTTTCGAGACCACAATTGACACTTTACCTGGGTTTCTTTAGGCAAATTCTCTTTAAGTGTCTAAGAAGTCTTCAGTATCCTTACTGAACAATCTTCCCTATATAAATTTGGGCAATATCCACTATCCTCAGCATCTTTCCATTGTGAGTACATTTTCCTGTCCTTTCTCTGGCACCTTTTTACCTCCATTAGAATACAAGTTCCTTGAGAGGAGTGATTATTTTGTTTTTAATTGTATTCCTAGAACTTAAAATAATACCTGGTAAATAATACTACTGAATGCCTTCTTTATCTCCCTACTTACCCATTCTTTTCCTTCCAACTGTACATAGTTGGCAAATAATGTTCCTAAACCATATGTCAACACCCCTAATTCAGAAACTTTCTCTGATTCCTCACTGAATTTAGAAAAAAATATAAACTCTTTAGTTTGGAATTTAAGTTTTCTGCAATGTTTTTATCCTTTTCCATTCTTTTTTCACATTTTCCCTCTTTATTCTATGTTCCAGCCAGTTTGTATCATTTAGGGGCTCTCCAAATTAGACGTCCTGTCATATCTTATCATTGCACACATGTTTAAGGTTTTCCCAGAGCCAAGAGTATATTTTTCATTTTTGCTTTTCAGAAGTCTTATCCTTACCTTCATTCAGACCCAGTTCAAGTACCTCTTTTCCTCTAAAAACCCTTCTTTTATCTGTGTAGTTAGTGATTTCCTGCTTCTCAAACTATTTTGTATTTTTAATGTTTGTATATTCTGAACTCACCCAGTAAAGTGTCAACTCTTTAAGGATTCTATTTTGGTCTCTCTACCTTCTTTCTGTATTTGACACTAGTGCCTTTTGCAAAGTAGCTTAGTAAGTGTTGAACTGAATTAAGTTATTGCCAGGCCATTAAACATAATACACAGCAGACAAGAAAGAGTATTTCAGTTTATCTATTCATCTCTGAGCAGGATCACTGAAACCATAAGTTAAAATTGCCTAAACTGAGGAACCCTATTGATTGAAAATAAAGTTAAGAGAAAGATGACAATAGTTCGATTGCCAATTTCTACTGCCAAGGGATCATATACATTCTTTTGATTTTTCCCCTCTCCCACTTTCATCTATTTGCTCTTAGGCACCTCAGGAAAATGTGAGTTGATATCTAAATAAAGAGCTACTATGTAGAATTTTTATAAGAGTAATAAACATTTTACAAGAACCATTGATATTTTGTATTGATTTCTTTCTTTTTTTTTTTAGGTTTTTGCAAGACAAATGGGGTTAAGAGGCTTGCCCAAGGCCACACAGCTAGGTAATTATTAAATGTCTGAGACCGGATTTGAACCCAGGTACTCCTGACTCCAAGGCTAGTGCTTTATCCACTACGCCACCTAGCCGCCCCTATTGATTTCATTAAGAATGATCATAATGATAGATCCAAATCAAAGATTCATTATTGTAACCTACTATAGACACAGAAATTGATAAGGTAAAATATAAACTTTGGTAATTTAAAAAAATTTATACATAATGTTAACTTCAGTATATGATAATGCTATTTTTATTTATCTAAGTTTCAATGACCAATTAAATAAATCAACAAGTATTTATTAAGTACTTTCTATGTGCCAAGCACTCTGCTAATAAACTCTGGGGATAGATCTCTGGTGTCACTCTCCTAAGTAACAACCTTCAGTGTTTCCAGGATAGTCTTCTGAAAGAGCCAGTGCTCTTTCCAGTGTACCATGCACATTGACACAGAATTCTCAATCTCAAGAGGCTACAAAGGTGTTCTTTTAAGAAGTAGGAATCACACACTGGTAAAAATAATGTTTGCAGTGGTTGTTGTTTAAGTCATTACTACTACTGATTATAAGAGTGATATTGAATTCACACATTTTGCCAAGGAAATAAGATACTGTCACAGTTCTTGGGATTACTGATAAGAGAATAGGGAAATTGCTATATAATGTTAAAATTTAGACAAGCTCATCTACAACTATATTCAAAAAAAGTATTTAATTATGATAAATCATTTCTAGAACCACTATCTGGTCCCAATTACATTTGGACCCATGAATACAAATTATCATACTCAATTTATTTGTCTGTGACTGAAAATGTTGTATGGTTGTATTTCTCTCTATTCTCCACAAAAGCTCATCAAAATGTTAAGGCAATATGAAGAAATAATTCTTCTCCACTGGGGGAAGCAAAGCTTAATTTCCACATCAATGACCTTCCAGATAAACTGTGCTATCATTCTCAAATGATCTTCCTTCTTCTACCTATATTCACTATGCTTCAACTTCCTTAATTTTTACTCATTTATTAGGTCTCAATTCAAATTCTAACCCCTTCTTACCTTATTTTTTAAGAAAAAGTAAACAAAAATATCCTTGGTTTTAACATTATGAAGCTCCCAGTTCAATTCAAGCACATTATTAAATTGTTGTTACCCTTTGACTCAGGTAAACCACTACTAAGCCTAAACCTCAAAAAGATCAGAGAAAGAATTTATATGGATAAAAGTACATAGAGCTCTCTTTGAAGTAGTAACTTAAAACTAGAAATTAAAGGACAACTACTAATTGTGAAATGGCTAAACAAATTACAGTATATGAATGCAAAAGAATATTGCTATGCCATAAGAAAAATAACTCAACAGGGGGAAAATGGGAAGATATTCTGCCTATTAAAACCATGCTCATCCTTCAAGTCTCATTTCAAATGAGTTTCCTCCTTTAAATATTTCCTGCTCTCCTTATCCAAGTAGTGATCTTTCCCTCACTTGTTCTCATTGATTTTGCACTTATATCCTGTGAATTAATGTGGCAAACTGAACAAAAAGGAGAACAATTTATATAATGATATTATTATAAAGAAAAACCAAACTTGAAAGGCTTTAGCCCTCTGATCAATCCTTAACCAGTGGACTCAAAATGAAAAATGCCATATCTACTTTCTGCTAGAATGGTGATAAGAGGGTAAATTTAAAAAAAATGCAAATAAGCCCCATGTCTTTAGAGCCTCAAGGAGATTAAGTGTCAGATAAAGTTTTCACCTTATCTGTGTGAATTCACATTTCACAGATGCACAAATAACTACAATACATTTTGACTATGAACAAAGCAATGTAGCAATGTAGAGGGGAAAAGTACTTTGAGAGATTCAAGGAAGGAGACCTCAATCATATCCAGGTAGAAGAATCAGGAAGTAGGTACAACTAAATTGGTTCTTGAAGGCAACAGACTGAATGTACCTCCATCAAGAGCAAGTTTTGATCTCCATTCAACAGGCAGAAATTCAACATGTGTTGCATGATTAGAAAAATGCTTTTCTTCTATTTTTCTTGCAGCATCTCTCATCCTATTAAGAAAAAGGAATTCATTCGTTTAAGTTACAAGAGGTAAATTAAAATACAGTAAATTTATTATTTCCTTCATAATATTAAGTTATTAATTGAATTTTAGTTACTTTACTCATTATTACTCCTCACCAGTATATCCTAATTTCAAAACCCATTTTGATTGCTCCCTGAAGATTATTTTTCCTTTTTTTCATCTTCTAAAAGTTATTTTAAAAGGTATTCAATTAGATTTTATTGATAATTCAGTCTCTTAAAGTTTGCCATTTTAAAGATAAACGTGTGTCCAAGTAAAATAATTTCTTATCTGTATTCAAGACTGAAATTTTAATAATTGCTGTTTTCAAAGATTTCATACTTAACAAGTGTGAGTACACAATGAAAGAAGAAAAGCAGCAGTACTCAAAAATAGGATGCTTGAAGAAAAGAATCTTGGAATTAACTCTCACTATTAAACATTAAGATGGTCAAATAATTTCTTCTCAGTTATTCATAAAAGTTATTTTATTATGATATGACAACATGTTAAACATACATAATATATTTCTCTTGATTTTAGAAGTTTATCTTTTTTTTGAAGCACAATTCTGGTTCTATTTCAAGAAAGAGAATCATTAGTACTGCATATTCTTTCAAACAAACTTTTCTGATTTCACATACTAGATGGCAATTATAATTTCTGATATAGTCATAGAAAATAAATAAGATAAATATATACTAAAATATGTCTAACCCACTTAAGATATATTTATTAAAATTATTATTTATAAAGCTTGGATCTCCATAATTGGAAACACCACAATGATTTTAATGTGCAAAGGTTGACAAAACATCATTCCATGTCTAAATAAGCCAAAACAACACATTACGTATCATATAAGTATGTATATTCATTATAAAAAATAATTTCCCCTGGTGAAGAAGATAATAATTATCTTGTGGATATTAAGAGTTGTTAACAGCATAAACTGCCATGCTTAAAAATGCAGTATATATTCCACTGCTCATGGAACTTATATATTGCAAATATATGCTAAATCCTTAGTTTGAAAAAAGTAAACAATTTGAGAAACTTAAAAAACTTGAAAGGTGATCTAGTTCATATCTATTATTTTGCAGATGAAGAAATCAAGGGCTAGAGATATTAAAAGACTTGCCCAAGGCCATTTTACTTCAGAGTCAGAGTAGGGTTAAGAACAATTCTCATTTCTTAATCAGGATGCTTGCATTTGAAATTCTTCTGTGGCTTTTTATTGCTAAATGGAATTGAAAAAACATTCCTTTACTTCTTTTCAATGAAATAACTCTAAGTGAGACCTGAATTAAGAGTTCCACAGGAAATAAGGGGAATCAAAAGAGATACATGTCTATACACATATAAAAATACATACATCTTACACATTTACTCCATAAATAATGAAATGAGATACTTTCTTCACTCAGAAATACTCACTAAGGAAAATATTTATGATTTTATGATTTCTCCCTAGATATTCTTCTATCTTTTAAGTGCCAGGGATGATAACGCAGGGAAAAAAACTGGTAAGCTAGGTAAGAATTTCTGTAAAATGTCCTTAGTCACTTTTTTAATACATTTAAAAAATTTATAAGTATATAGCAAAACATGAGAAAGTAAATACATTGAATATTTCTAGTAATCAAAGATAGTATTCAGGACTATATCCTAAGCAAGTGTTTTGTTTCCTCTAAAACAGAGGTCCTTAACCTTTTTTATATTATGGACTATTTTGGCAGTTTGTTAAAGGCAACAGATTTCTCACAATGTTCTTTTTAAAATTATAAATTGAAGGAAATGCAAAATTTCATTTAGAAATTTATCAAAATAGACAAACAATATTATTTTCCCCCATCTAAGTTCATAGACCCCCCTCCCCCCCAAAAAAATCTACTCATGGATCAGAGGTTAAAAACTACTGCTCTGGGGGCAGCTAGGTAGAGTAGTGGATAGAATACTGGCCCTGAAGTCAGGAGGACCTGAGTTCAAATTCAGCCTCAGACACTTAATAATTACCTAGCTGGGTGACCTTGGGCAAGTCACTTAACCCCATTGCCTTGCAAAATAAAAAAAAAAGGAACTACTGTTCTAAAAGATGGTTATGACTTTTCCTTTATATGGTAGTGCCATAAAACAACTGTTATAAAGATTTCAAAAAATACCAACATGTTTTGAACAATGTTTTATTCAACTTTCTGTCTCACAGAACTGTTAACAAAGCACAAATCTCAGATATGTATACCTTATGTAATGTTATTATGATAACAAATTAGGAGAGCTGAACCTCCTTCCTAAACTAATTAAATTTTATAGAGGAAAAAGATTTCACAAGATAGTGATGGTCAAACACCAAAAACAATACAAATATAAAAACCAAATACCTTTAATGAAAATAATTTGTCAGTCCTTGAAAAACTAAGATGCCAATCTTCATATACAGCTGCCTTCTTTTGATCAATAAATTTACTAACCTTTGCTGATTTTTAAAGATGCATGGTTGCTTTGACAAAATTCACCCAAAGCCTGGAGAAGTTTAGGGCCATTAAAGTCAATCTCATCTCATGAATCCGCAGAGCTCTTCTTTCTTTTCAGAAGCAATGGGTTATAATCAGGGTAAATTGGAACCTTCACATCATGGAATACTGAGCTCCCAGGGGCCAAGCCGTGGAGGATTCTATTCCTGTTTGGAAGGTTTTTTGCAGATTACTAAACCACCTTTGGCCAAAATGACGATGGGTGAAGAGGATTTCCTATTAGCTAATCTTCAATTCACATTTACACAGCTATATATGAAGGAAACTGTTAATGAATGATACATTATAAGTTTTCCATAGGTTCTGATCGGTATTTGATCTTTGAATCACTAAGATGGTCAAAATCATCATCTTTATATATAAAAATGTTACTTTCATGATATTACATATCAGGAATCTTTTAAAATAAGATTTTGTTATGTTAACAATGTAGGCTAGGCATTATAATCTTTTAAAAATGTGTTTGTTTTTGCAAGGCAATGGGGTTAAATGACTTGCCCAAGATCACACAGCTAGGTATTTAAATGTCTGAGGTTGCATTTGAACTTGGGTCCTCCTGATTCTAGGATCAAGTATTCTATCTACTGTACTACCTATATGCCCCTTAAATATTCTAAATCCAATAAATCTTTTTTCTTTCTTAAAGCTTCCTACAGCTGTTTAACTTTTTAAAGTCAACATTATTTTCTTAGTTGTATTCCACATGTTAGCATCATATTTTTTAATTTATTTGAGTAATAAAAATAGTTGTTAAGCCTCATTGACCTTTGGAGAAAAATGTAACCGGAAATCATGATCACCAAAATATAATTATTGAGAGAGGGGAGAAGTGAAGAGAGATTAAAAAGTAAATGGTGATTTAATCAAAACACATAAGCAAATTTATGATTACTACATTTGTTTAACTATGTAATTATTACATTTCAGTAACTAACACTAGTCTTAAAATTGTAAAACCTGGAACAGAGAGAAAATTTTGCTACTTGAGTTAAGAATATATAAAGCTATTTTTGACAATATTGCCAAATGGACCTAGACTTTTGGTCTTGTATTTTTCTCCTTCATTTGCATTAAACACTATCAAGATTTATATTAAGAAGTCTTATGTTTAGTATCTTAATTGCACTTTTATTTCAGTTTATATAAGGCACTTGATTACATTTCTAGAATAGAATTCTAGAATGAAATTCCGAAAGATGTACACTATATGCTTGGGACTATATCATACCATATGCATCTTAAGGATATTCTAAAACTCAAGATTGATTGTGGTTAAGTTACTATAAACGTTAACACTAAAGAACAAAATGAATAAATCCAATAAAAAATCACAGAAATTGCATATGTGATATGTAAGGTAATGGTAGTTGTGTTAAAATAAGACACTCTTGCCACTGATCATCCTCCTGCTTTCTAGGTATTTCCTTTCTTTTTGTCATCTCTTCTTCCTCCCTGTTCTAGCATGCTTCTAGAGTGGGATCAGTGGTGCAGCATATTCCAGGCTCTAGAGGCTGGGCAAATGTTTAGTATGGGCTATATTATGTTTTGCTTATTTTTTATTATTAATAAATTCTGAACACTTGTCAGCTTGGCTATCATGCATATTGTAAAATTTATGCAAAACAGTAATTAAAGAGGATGAGATAAACAAATTTAAATAATTTTTATTTTACTTTTTAATAGCACAAATATTTTATCTCCCAAAATATTATTATTAATATTATTTATGTTTGAATGTTTCATAATTTTCAAAATCTTGGTTTAAAAATCTTTGAAATACATGAATTTAAAGTCCTGGTTCTATGTTTATATTATTTTTCAAAATTTGGTTTTATTGATAGTCATTGCTGGAAAACTTGTCACATAAAGATAGGCATAACTAAGAAGCAGTGCATCAGTGGCTGTATCTATGCAAAGGTTTTTACTGAAATTCAACTAGGATATTTACATTTTCTCTCATGTCAGTAAGTTGTACTTAAAAACTAATGAGAAATAGTTGCATCTTCAACAAATGACTTTGAAACCTACTGCAATTAATTTGAAAGACTTTTAAACATGAAGGAAAAATATTTAAACTTTTAAAAATGAAGATATTAGAATTTTGGCAGGTGACATATTTGGCAATATTAAACGTCTTACTAATCATGAAGGCTTCATAATACTACTAGCTATTATCTGAAGACACAATATACACTTAGGGTGAAGTTCATTAATTAGAATAGATATTAATCCAGTTTTCAAGCAATCTTCATGATAACTGGTTTTTTTGGCTGACTTCTTGTTAGATCTGATTATTCCAATATTGTTTTTATATCATAATGTAGGTAGTGCAGGCCTAAGTCTCTTGCACATGCTTATACAAATTTTGCAAGGATTAAGATAAAATTCAAGAGATCTGACAAGCAAATTCTCAAAAAATTTTCTTCATATTCAGGTGACAAACAAATGTTTTTCTGCTACTTAAGATGTACATTAATTTTGTGATTACTAATCATAATTTTAAAGAGGTAGTGCTCATTAATATTTGACACAATACTTCATACATGCATAAGTTATCATTATATGATACCATAGAACTGGTGATATATATGGTTCTCTGTAGAAGTTACTTTAAAAGAATGAATGCTACAGACATTTTGAAACTGTAGTACTAATATTTTAAACAGCCACAATGTTAAAGTTTCAAGGAGTCAGACTTCACAAAAAATTAAAATCTGTGTTGTAGAGTAATATTTGAATGAACATGTAAATATCATGTGACTAGGCTTTCCATTTTAATAACAATTTTTTACAGGTTGTGTAAGAATACTGAAATATACATAATGTAAATACAATGATAAAGGTAAAATGTTTCCTAAGTGTGAATTTATTCAAATCTTGGGGATCAATATATTTTGATTAAAGCAATGGAACATATGATTCAATATCTAATGTGGAAAGAGGACAAATTTAATCAGTAAAGGGTCAAAAAAGACACAGTAGGTAGTAGATGGGCGCATTAAAAGTTTTGTTAGTTTATATTTAGCCTACTTTACTGCACTGGAATAATCAATTACATAGGCAATCAAACATTTATTGAATGTCTAGTACTTTCCAGGCATTGTTAGAAGAACTGAACATACAAAGACAAAAATGAAAGAATCTGTGCCCTTTAGGATATGAGAACTTCCATTAATAGTGACAATCCTTTCTAAATGTACATGGGAACATTTTTTGTATCCTTAAGTCAGAGGTAGTATACTATAATAGAAAAAATACTGAATTTAGAGTCTAAGGACTTGGTTTTAAATCCTGGTTTACTACTTACTACTATGTGATTAGGTAATCATTTATAATTTCTGAGTTCCAAAACTGCTCTTAGAAAAGAACATATTTTAATGATGCCTTCTGGCTTTATCTCACAATCACTTCAATCTGTTGCACCCTCCAGACTGAAACTCCCCATATGGTAAAGAAAATCATTTAAAAACAAAGGCAGGCTTCACAACTCTCAGACTGGCCAATATGACCAGAAAGGACAATGGTCAATATTGGAAGGGATGTGGGAAATCTGGGACACTAATCCATCGTTGGTGGAGCTGTGAACTCATCCAACCTTTCTGGAGAGCAATCTGGAACTACACTCAATTCAGCAATGCCACTAATGGGTCTATACCCTGAAGAAAGCACAAAAAAGGATAAAAGCATCTCCTGTATAAAAATATTCATAGCAGCCCTGTTTGTGGTGGAAAAGAATTGGAAATTGAGTCAATGTCCACCAGTTGGGGAATGGCTGAACAAATTGTGGTATATATACATTGTGGCACAATTGTTTACAAGAAACCAGGAGGGCTAGGAATTCAAAGAAGACTGGAGGAATTTGCATGAACTGATGCTGAGAGTTGAACAGAGCCAGAAGAACACTGTACACCCTAACAGCAATATGGAGGTGATGACCTGCTTAATGGACTTGCTCATTCCATCAGTGCAACAATCAGGGAAAATCTTGTGGTATCTGTGATAGAGAATACCATCTGTGTCCAGAGAAAGAATTGTGGAGTTTGAACAAAGACCAAAGACTATTACCTTTAATTAAAAAAAAAAACCCGTTATCTTATTATGTAATTTTGCTATCTCTTATACTTTATATTTTTCCTTAAGCATATGATGTCTTTCTCATCATATTCAACTTAGATCAATGTATAACATGGAAATAATGTAAAGACTAACAGAGTACCTTCTGTGGGGGGTGGGGGGGAGGGAAGTGAGATTAGAGGAAAAATGGCAAAATTCTAAATAAATAAATAAATAAACTTTTAAAAAGGCAGGGTAAATGAATCTAATGCATATAACATTCTTTCCCAAAAGTTTTCCATCTTTGCTGTGAGGGAGGACATATATCACTAGGACTATTATTAATTTTTCAATCACCCAGGTCAACTTCCTTTTAGTAATCTTGCCATTTATATTAGGTATTATTCTTTTGGTTTTCTTATTTCTTCAAGTTTGACTCCTCATCATTACATATATTATAGCAGATATTTTTCAATTGGAAGGGTACCCTCTTTGTTTCCAGATTTACTACAAAGAGTACACATAATTATTATAACCACATATTGGCTTCTTGGATTTTCTTAGGAATATAGTAAGACTTTAGAGTAAAAGAGTATCAACAGTTAAGTAACTTTCCAAAGAGGTTAAATCGCCAGTCTACCAATACCAATTTTATCTTTTGTCAACTTTGCCTTGATATGCTTTAAGATAAAATCCCAGAGTTACCTTATTTTGCATCTTCCTTACTATTTTTGAAGCTTATGATCATTTATGGTTTTCTACTTTTCAAAAATTTTCATTTCCTCTGCCCATTTAAGTACTAAGGAATGACTCTTGGCATTATGAATTTCTTTCAACTTCCCTAGCAATTTGTATGGGTGATATTTCATTTAAATGTTTTTTCTCATATATCTTTCATTTCTAATTCTGTCACTGGTAGTTTGTATAAAAAAATTTTTGTTTTGGTTTTTGCAAGGCAATGGGGCTAAGTGATTTGCCCAAGGTCACATAGCTAGGCAATTATTAAGTTTTTGAGGCTGGATTTGAACTCAGGTCCTCCTGACTCCAAGGGCCGGTGCTCTCTCCACTATGCCACCTAGCTGCTCACAGTATATAACATTTAAAATTTTATCTAATCAAAAATGTTGGTTTTATTTTTCATAAGTCTTTTCTATCATTTCTTTGGTTGAGAATTTAAATAACTGTAAAAGGTACCTTAGCTGTACTAGTTCTCTTGTATCTTTCAAATGTTATGACATTTTACATTCAGACTGTGAATGAAGTCATTACTGTGGTACTTGGTATAAGGTTTCTCTTTTAACTTTATTTATGCAAATGATTTCCTAATTTTCCTGGCAGTTATTCTCAAAAAGGGAATCTTTCCTCAATGTATTTTGGGGTTTATCAAACATTGAGTTGCTATTTTATTTATGTGTATTATCTTGAAAGGTTAACTCCCACGTATTTTATTCCTTTTTAGTTAAAATAATTTCTTATTTTGTCTTTTTCTTTTTCTTTTTTTTAGGTTTTTTGCAAGGCATATGGGGTTAAGTGGCTTGCCCAAGGCCACACAGCTAGGTAATTATTAAGTGTCTGAGACCTGATTTGAACCCAGGTACTCCTGACTCCAAGGCCAGTGCTTTTATCCACCGTACCACCTGGCTGCCCCTTGTCTTTTTCTAAATACTGTATTAGAAATGCTGATGATTTTTGTGTATTTATTTTGTACTCTCAAGAATTGACCTCAAAATCAGGAAGATATAAGTTCAAGTTCTGTTACTGACAAATACATATTGTGTGAAGAATTTCTGGATCATAAATTGTGAAGTAGATCATAAGGTCTTCACTGGCAGAAATCATTTTCTCATAGGCAGTTCTCTGTAAAAATGAACACAATCCTCCTAATTACTCTTAAGGGTAATGCCATCCTTCTAGTTATCCAAGACCGGACGAAATCTCTGAATCATTTTTGACTCCTCATTCTCTCTCATCCTAGATATTCAATATGCTGCCAAATCTTGTTTCTACCTATACGCACGCCATTTCCAACATCAAATCTCTCTTCTCTCTGGTTCATTAGTTCAGGCTCTGATCATTTTGTCTGGATTACTTCAATACCTTCCTCACAGGTCACACTGCTTCAAGTATCTGTTTCCTCCAATTCTCTCTATAATAGTTATACAACAAGCAATGTCCTGTACTGTCATTCAAAGCACTGCTCTAAATATTGGTGGTATAAAGAAAGCAAAAAATAATCTTTGCCTTCAAGGAGCTTACATGCAAACATATAAATATATACAGGGTTGAAAGAAGAAAGATGATTCCAAGGGGATGCTAGAATTAATAAAGGGATCAGAGGTGAGATTTGAGCTGAATCTTGAAAAAGTCAGGGAAGCCAGGAGGTGGAGGAAAAGCATGCTAAACAGTCAGTAAAAATGCAATAAATCAGAAATGGATTATTTCGCTCACTGAACAGTAAGGAGGTCAGAGTCATTTGACTGTAGAGGGCACGGAGAATCTGGAAAAGCAGTAAGGTGTCAAGTTATGAAGGTTTTTTGGAAAAAGCCAAACAGAAAATTTTAATAAAAATATTTTTATATAATCTTGTGGGTAATAGGGAGCCACTGTAGTTGATTCCACAAAAGGAAGACACAGGATAGGAATGTGAGAGGAAGAGGATATGATGTAATCAGACTTGTGCTTTGTACAAGTCAGACTATATCATCACCTTAGTCAATTAACTTCAAAAACTCACAATCATCTCTATTATCAAATGTGAATGACTCTTTTGTCTGCCATTTAAAGTTAATGAAAATTTATTAAGTCATTTTGCTAGGCTGGGAATACAAATACCAGGAGAAATAAAAATAGTACCCAGAATGGAGGAACTTATATTTTAGTGGGGGGAAGATAACACATAACTGGAAGAGGAAAGAAGGAAGATGAAGTACGTTGTACTTCACAGAGAAATAGCAGAGATAAAAATGTAGTCTGGAGACAGACTAGCTTCTGAGCCATATATGTTACTCCTCCTTTCCCTCATTTTTTGGTCTAGAAAAATTGGCTATCTTTATTCCACTTCTAGGATCTCAACTCAATAGCAATGATTGTTCCTCTGGTTTCAAAGAATATTTTTTTTTTATTTTTTTATTTTTATTTTTTGCAAGGCAAATGGGGTTAAGTGGCTTGCCCAAGGCCACACAGCTAAGTAATTATTAAGTGTATGAGACCAGATTTGAACCCAGGTACTCCTGACTCCAGTGCCAGTGCTTTATCCACTGCGCCACCTAGCCGGCCCCAAAGAACATTTTTCAAACAAGGACTTTACCCACCTCTCAGAACAATCTTGCTCATTTTACTCATCTCTTTTAACACCTTGTTTACTTCAAAATTTACCTCAAGCAACATTTTTTACATGATGCTTTCACCCTGCCCCTACTAGTGCCCTTACTTCCCCAAATTATTTTATTTTGTATATACATACACAGAGTTGTTTCCCTTGATAGATTTTAAGTTCCTTGAGAGCAAGGACTCCATTTCCATAGCACCTAGGACAACACTCAGCCTTTTAAAAAGGGCTTAAAATTTTTTTGCTGAGTGATCTTGTAAAAAATATTGTATCCTGCCACTTAAAGCTATTTCCTTAATATTTCTCTGATTCATCTACAAACAAGGATAATTTTCTTTTCTTTTTTCCAGTGTTAATACTTTCAATTTTGTGCTGTTGTAAGATACCTGCTTTTATCTCTTTTGACTAGAAAATATCCTAGTGGTTCTCCAAAGCAAACCGCTAATTCTTTTACCACATAAAAATGTCCTTTTAAGTCTATGCCTATTTGTTTTGAAGACATTAAAAATATAAATGGCACTATTTATTGTCAATGGCTTTTTATGCAACTTTTGAAATAATGACAACTTTTGTGAGCTTAGTTATTTATGGAGAATGCTGTTCTCAATGCTGAAATTTTCTTGTATCACTTAAGTCATAAGGAATTACTTTCTGGATATGCCATAGGGTTCTGGTGAGCATTTTACCTTAAAACAGTTATTAATTAATGAGATTATTCTATATATCTCTTCCTTCCTGGTTTGATTGAGACACCCATATTTTCAAAAAAAACCACTTGGTGGATTGATTTCTTTCATGTTCTTGAGAACAATTTTTCCAACACAGGATAAATACTGCTCTTTAATTTCCAACAGAATTCACTTGTATATACATTTGGCCTGGAGGTCATCTCTCCTCAGGCACTATATATTTTTATTTATTTTTCTGAGTTTGAATTAAGATTTTCATTTCTTATTTTGTCAATTTTTAGGTATTTTGTAGTTTTGTATCTTTTATCTGATCCCCCTATCTTCCTTCCCTTTTTAGTATAGTAATTAAGTTTTTTAAAAGTCAGTATTAAGAGGCAACAGCAGGAAATAAGATTGCAAAGAGGAACCTAGAAGTCATGTACAAATCATCCCAAAGATCAAAGGAATATAATTTATCAATTGTATCATCTATTAACTAATATATCCTAAAGAGTGCAGAATCAGCAGAAATCATCTAGGTATTGCTGTCACAGTCTTTTGGTCCTATAATTTGCACATCTCAGACAAATTTTAGATATTCATTGTATGACCAACAAAAAGTCAAATGATGTTGATAATTTTGAAATGTTGTTATGCTAATTTAAAAGTTTCACTGACAACTCTGAAATGATTTGCTTAAATAAATCTATTTTCCAAAAAGTCCCTATAAAATGAGAGGTCAAACCCCCTCCCAGCCTCAGCACTCTTCCATCTTTTAAAGGTCTATGCTATATGAGTGCTCCCAGCTCCAATAATCTATGGTTAGGTAAGTGACTCATCCTGTTCTCTTCCTCAACTGTCTATCTGTATCACCTGCGTGATTTTTTTTGTCCCCATACCATCTCTCTTTGTATTGTTCCACTTGTCTCTCTAGTTTTTGTGCTTTTGCCCCAATACACCCTCTGTACTTTAATTAAAATATCACTGCTACTCTATTTCCTAGAGAGTACCCAAAGAATTGGGTATGCCTGCCCTAATTTTATAAATTACCAATTCAATATTCATCATTTTCTTTGAAATCTCATGTTTTTTTGAGACTATAATTGTGAACAAGAGTTTTTGGTCATCTTTTTAATTTTTAAAGGCAACGGGGTTTGAATGACTTTGCCCAAGGCAATTATTAAGTGTCTGAGGCCGGATTTGAACTCAGGTACTCTGGACTCCAGGACCAGTGATCTATCCACTGTGCCACCTAACCACCCCTCTTTTACTATTATTTTCTTTTTTTTCCTTTTAGGTTTTTGCAAGGCAATGGGGTTAAGTGACTTGCTCAAGGCCACACAGCTAGGTAATTATTAAGTGTCTGAGGCCGGATTTGAACTCAGGTACTCCTGACTCCAGGGCCAGTGCTCTATCCACTGTGCCACCTAGCCGCCCCTCTTTTACTATTATTGATAAAGATTTTTTAAGATAAAAATTTTCCCAAGAATTCTGATGTTTCACTGTTATCATAGAATATGATTACTATGATCCCATTTCTCCAATCAATTCCTTCTATCAATTTCTTTCAATAATTTTGCTTGCAATTATGTCATACATACATATAAACATACATATATATGCATACACATACAGACATACACACCTGTTTAATGCTTTTGCTTGTGTTGTTCTTTATGCCTGAAAAGTTTTCAAAATACTATTATTCATCTTTCAGGGACTGATTCAAATTCTACTTTTATTCATAAAGCTCTGATTCAACTGCTTTCTCTTCTCTAAAAATTAAATTGTAGTTAAAGTCAATACCACAAAATTTAGTACTCAAATGTTTTCCAAATTTCACATGTTCATTTCGTTTCTTACTTAGCAGTAAGGACAGTACCATACAATACTTCTCTAAAACCCTGAATGTTTGAAATACCCCCTTATTCAAGAAGCATTTGTTAAATGATTATTTTCAGTTATAGTCCATTGGATCTGTGCTCCAATCTAAGGAATGTTCACTATTCTATTCATAAATTGTTATCACCTCTGACCAATGTAATTCATCTATTCTCTTTTACCTAAACTGTTTTCCCTTTTTCAAATCTATAATAAAAAAATCATCTCTCCATAAAGTTTTTCCAAGGTAACCTTTTAGGAATTTCTTACTCATTCCTGTAGTCATTTAAGATGTATTTATTAGAATCAATTCAATAAGCATTTACTAAATCTAATTTTCTACATCATAATGCTATCTTGCTGGTCACAACAAATTCAAAGTAATTTTAGAGGAAGAGGGGAATAACTTGCAACTGGAGGATTCAAGGCAGGATTCTTGTAAGAGGTAACAACTGTGTTGATTTAAAGGGAGCTAGGAAAGGTGAAAGACAGTATATTTTAGTGGGGATAGGAGGAGAAAAGGCAGAGAAGTTTTAATGTTCAAAACAACTCATTTTGAAAAGATTTCCCTCATATAGCTAACCATACCACCTTGGTTCTCCCTACCTCGAGTCTCTTTCCACTCTATTCTATCTGCTATTTAGCTGAAAAAGTTATCTTCTTAAAGCACAGGTCTGAAAAAGTCATGCTTTCTCTTACCAAACTCACACAATTCCAATGATTGTTTCAAAACTTGATTTCTTTCTACCTTTTTAGTCTTCTTACTCTTTACTCCTATGTAACTGAAAAAATAAAATAACATTTAAAAAAAAAAGATCAGGTAAAACCCCATCTTCTACAAGGAGGCTTTTCCCATTTCCCTCTGACCCCCTTGACTGTCCCTCTATCGCTAGCCTCCATCTCTGAGATTATCTGCAATTAACACTGTATATAAATAGTTGGTTTACTATCCCACACCAGGGGAAGGAGGAATATAAGGATTTGGATAAAGTTAAGGCAAGGAAAAGAAAAGGATTATGTCTAGTAAAACATACCAAGTAAGTCAACTATGACTAATTGTTGTTCACTTGTTTTTCCATCATGTTCCTTTGTGACTTTACTTGGATTTTCTTGGCAAAGATACTGAAGTGGTCTGCTATTTTCTTCTCTGGATCATTTTACAAATCAAGAAACTGAGCAAATAAGGTTAAATGATTTGCCTTGGGTCACACAATAGTGTCTGGGATCAGATTTGACCTCAAGAAGAGTCTTCTTGACTTCAGGCTAGGCACTCTATACACTACACTACCTAGTTCACCCCATAGTATCTTTTAGCAGCCAATAATAAATAAATGCTTGTTTAAAGAACATCAGAATAATGTGGTTATGTCAAAAACACTGTAACCAAGATCAAAAGGAATGTAGTAAATTGGGAAACAATTTTTACAACTAGTGTTTCTAACAAAGGACTTATTTCTAAAATAGAGAACTGCGTCAAATTTATTTAAAAAAAAAAAATCATTCTCCAATTGGAAGAAAATAGCCAAAGGATATGCAAAGACAATTCTTGGACAAGGAAATCAAAGCTATCTAAAGTCATATGAAAAATTGCTCTAAATCATTACTGATTAGAGAAATGCAAATCAAAACATCCCTGAATTACTACCTCACACCTCTCAGATTGGTCAATATGACTAGAAAAGATAATGATCAATATTGGAGGGGAGGTGGGAAATCTGGGACACTAATCCATTGTTAGAGGAACTGATCCAATTTCTGGAGAGCAGTAACAATGTGCATACCCTTTGATCCAGAAGGGATGCCCATCAATTGGGGAATAGCTGAACAAATTGTGGTGTTTAAATGAAAACCAAAGCTTATTATGTTCAATTTTTTGAACTTGTCTTATGTATTTTATAATTTTGCTATCTCTAATGTTTTCTTTCTTCCTTTTGATTGGATTCTTCTCTCACAGTATGTTCAGTTTCGATCTATGCTTACTTATAATGGTTACAAATGCCTATATTAGACGGGAAGGAGGGAGAAAAATTGTAAAAATTGTAAAATTTGTAAATTGTAAAAATTGTAAAAGAAAACCTTGAAAAAAAATGATTGGTAGAAACTACCACCATGTAATTGGAAAAACAAATATAATATTTAATTTAAAAAATAAAGAATAATGTGGTTTGTAAACTTACTTTTTAAATTTAAGATTTCTGATATTGGGCTCAAGTGTGAGATATGGATATAGCAATAAGACTGGAATTATAAAAGAAGAAAGTTAAGCAATATGTCAATGAATTCAAGAGATGAAAGGTGATAAAGGGAGCAAAATCAACTTCATTTCAAGATAGTAGTGAATTGAGTTCTTAATTCTTTCAAAGTCATTTGACCGTATAATGTTGTAGGCATTGTATAAATTGTTTTCCTTGTTTTACTCATTTCACTATGCATCAATTCATATAAGTTTTCCCAATTTCCCTGTTTGACATTTCTTGATGCAAAAGAGTATTCCATAATTTGTTCACCCATCCCCCCCAAATGATGGGCAGTTCTAGTTCTCCAAAAATGCCACTATATTTTTGTCCATAACCTATCTTTGATGTCTATGGGCCATGAGTAGTACTGGTAAGTCAAAGAGCATGTATACATTTTTTTAGGTTTTTTTTTTTTTGCAAGGCAATGGGGTTAAGTGGCTTGCCCAAGGCCACACAGGTAGGTAATTATGAAGTGTCTGAGGCTGGATTTGAACTCAGGTACTCCTGACTCCAGGGCTGGTGCTCTATCCATTGTGACACCTAGCCGCCCCATATGTGTACATTTTGATATTTGGGTGAATCCTAAAATAGTATTTGTTAATGTGCCTGTCCTCAGAATATTAGTTCAAAAATCATTACTTTTGTTTTCTGCATCTTTGGTAATCATATGGATACTATGGTAAAACAGAGGCTATTTTAATTTTCATTTCTCTAATCATTATGAGCAATTTGAAATATTTTATATATTGTTTGGACAGCTTGCCATTTTTCTGAGAATTATAATACTTTGATTATATATTAGAAAAGTTATTATTCTTATGTATTTATATATCCTCAATAACAGGTACCAGAAATTTGCTATGTATCTTTTTACTTTCATATAATTAAAGCTGTTCATTTTCTTGTGATATTCTCTATACTGTGTAAACTCAAGAGTTCTTCTCTCTTACTCTTTCCTTTTGTCCCCCAATTTGTTTACAATATAACCTTTAATTTCTAAGTCATATTCCTTTGGCAGTCATTATGGGGTAAAATATTGGTCTAAACCTAATTTCTCCCTCACAACTTTATAGCTTTTTCCCCTAATTTTTGTCAGATATAGTCCTTATCCCAATACTTGGGAGTCACTGGTTGCATTCAATATCATGCTGGCTTGTTCAATAGCTTGTGGGTCATGTGTACATAATCTTTTCCAATGATTAAAATTAAAGATTAACCAATGTGTAATACAAGATCACTATTAGAATAGTCTGAGAATCACTTCCTTCCTACTTTGTTTTCATTTATGTGTCATTTGTTTCATCTGAAGTATTTTTTTCTCCTAGGAAAAATACATAGAATAAAGGAATTGTTTGCTAATTTCATTGGTACAGTACTGAGTAAGTTAATTTAGGTAGTATTGTCATACACACACACACACACACACACACACACACATATACATATTAAAGTGACATGGGCAATTAATATCTCATTCACTTATTCTCTACTCTAGTTCTAGTATTTCACAGTTGCATTTATATGTTCTCAGATAGTTTCATATTCTGAAAATCTTTTCATGATGGTTTGTTGATAATGTATAGAAAGGTTTTTGTCAGTTTTATATTCTTCTTTATACTTACTAGGATAAGTTGAATATCTAGGTAAATCATCAAGTATCTGTAAAAAGCAAGATTTCATTTCTCCTTTGCCTATGGCTTATTACTTCAATTTCTAAAGCTAGTATTTCTTGTACTGAATAAAAAAATTGTAATGACAATGGACAACATTACCCCGACTTACTAAAAATTTCCCAGTGTTTCTCCCTTACAAATGATGCTAATTTTTGGTTTTAAAGATATATTGTCTACCATATTAGTGACTGGGTCATTTATTTCTTTCCCTTCTTCCTTTTATAAGAATAAAGGAATTTATTACAGTAAATGCATTTCCCTAATCTGTGTTTATACATTTCTTAATATTGAACTAATCCTTCATTTCAGGTATAAGCCTTGTTGGATTACAGTGTTTAATTTTTAATATGCTATCGTAGTCTCTTTATTAACATTTCATTGAAAATTTTAGCACTGATATTAGAGATATTGGTTAGCATCTTCTTTTTCTGCTTTATGTATAAAGATCACAAATATATCATAGATGGACCACTTTTTGCTCATTTTAGTAAACAATTTATGCAATACTAGAATTTTTCTTTGAGTGTTTAATAGTCTATACTTAAAAATTCACAATGGGTTATCCTTTAGGAAGCTTTTAAAATTTCAAATCTCAACAAAAACATTTTTTAAAAATTACTAAACTGGCAGCAGTTAGTTGGTGCATTAGAATGAGTACTGGTTCTGAAGTTAGGAGGACCTGAGTTCAAATCTGACCTCAGATGCTTTATATTTACTAGCTGTGTGACCTTGCAAATCATTTAACATTGCCTCACAAAAACAAGCAAAAAAATTGTATTAAACTTAAATAAATATATATATTTTAAAAATTGCATAAGAAATTAACTTGCTGCTTCAAGTTTTTATAAAAATGTTTTATTTCTATTATATATATGATAGTTCCACAATTTTCTGTTCTTCATTCTGTGTGATGTGTCATGTCTTTATTATTTATTTCTTACAGCACAACAATTTTTCATTATATTTGTATACAGTAATTTGTATGTTCCCACAATAAAATTCTTTGGGTCATTGCCTATTTTTGAAGTCTCAGTGATTTATCCTTATAATCACAGGGTAAAACATAAGTTTTAGTGTGTGGATTTTTGATAAAAGCATCTACTTTGGGGCAACTAGGTGGTGTAATGGATAGTGCACCGACCCTGGAGTCAGGAGGACCAGAGTTCAAATGTGACCTCAGACATGCAATAATTACCTAGCTGTGTGACCTTCAGCAAGTCACTCAATCCCATTGCCCTGTCAAAAAAAAAAAGCATCTACTTTGGCTGTTCACAAGCTTTTCATTTTTTCTAGTTTTTATCTCTTTAAGGCTTTCATGTATTTTTAAAATTAAGTATTTAGATACTGAAGGTTTTATTGGGTTAATGCATTACAGTCAATAGAACAATAACCTTTAATAATAAAAAAGGTAAAACTTTGTCTACTTTTTCATTAGCAGCTTTACAGGAATAAGATGGCTAGAATGAATGTAAGGATGTTAAGTACATTAATAGAAGTCTTAGGGAGGGGAGAGAGAGAGAGAGAGAGAGAGAGAGAGAGAGAGGAGATAGAGAGAGAGAGAAGATATACTTCTCTAGGAGGCCTTTCCAGTCAGATCAGGGGTAAGGATAACCATTATCATAACTTTTTGATATAGTTCTAGAAAATATAAGATATAGCAGTAAGAGAAGAAAAGATATCAAGAAAAAAGTATGAGCAAAGATAAAATAAAATCACTTTTACAGATGAAATAATGGTTTACTTAGATAATCTCAGAGATTGAAATAAAAAATGAGTAACAGCAAGTCTAAAAAAAATCATTACCCTTGAAAAGATAGAATAGGAAGAAGTAAGGTACAACCCAGATATCCCTCACAACAATTCCAACAAGAAATAGAAAAAGGAGTAGAATGAGCAGTGACTGAGAAATCCAAGGACAAACCATATGATACTGTTTTTCTAGAGCCCAAATTAGCTTAGGGACAAAGTGAAAGACCAGGTGGCATTAGGGAGGTGGATTTAGCTAGCAAAGCCCTGCTCAGAGAATTCTAGTTCTTGGATTGAACTAATATCTAAATATACCACATCAAAGACTCTATTTTTAAGAAAAAAAGACTCACAAATATTCCTGATGAAAGAGCAGAACCTTGTAGAAACAGTTAAATAGAGATCTAAGAATTAAGAGAAATAGTAAAAAAGCAAATTTATTTGAGGTTTTGGAAGAGATTATAAATACGGATGAAATGTTTCCTTTCCAACAGGAATGTGCTCAAGGAACACAAAGGGTTCCAGTATGGTGTGTTCAAGAAAGTACCTTGGTGTGAGGGCTGCTTTAATGTCCTCCTGAGCCACCTAACTCTCATCTGTGACTCTAAGAAGCTATAGCATGCACAGTGGCCAGAGCCCAATGAACTGTTTCAGCAGGTGGGCTAAATCAGGTTGAGGGTAACTGAGGGAGTCTCAAGCTCATTGGTGAGTAGTGGGAGTGTTTACCCCAAGCATGAGAAGTCTTCCACTGGTGGACTGGGCAGAAAGAGAATAATGGCCATGAAACCAGCTGAAACAGGTGCTGTGGAAGCACTCAGAGCTTGGTTAGACATCGAAGACACCAAGGTCATCCACTGCATCTAGAGCCATCACCAGTTGTCTTGACTCTGTCTTGCCATGCTGGATCATGATGTCTTTGGAAGAGAGAGTGAAGTGGTTTACTTCATGCAGTTCTATCTCACTTAAATCCAATTTACCCATGCAACTAAAGACATCACTCTTAACTATTCCTCAAAGCCCTATGGTGACAGGCAAGTGACGAAGCAGCAGGTGCGGATACACTGGGAACCATGTTCACAAACCTGCACACAGGTAGTCTAGGCCCAAGGGTCATTTCCAAACTGAAAACAGCAGTGAGATTTGGCAGGCCCCTGGTGACTGAGCAGCCCTTTTAAGGATTGCACTGCTTACCTCCCAATGTGAGAAAGGGGCTAGAAAAAGTGCTCTAAAAATTGTTTACTTACCCAACCCTGGCCTGATTACCATGGCAGGCAGGGATCCCACAGTGCAATTGTGACAAAAAAAAATCTACAAAAACTTCATCAAAGAAGATTCCACTCACTATTGGTGCATGGCCAAGCAAATACTCAGAGACAACACAAGAGCCAATAGACCTGAAAGAACAGCTCTAGTTACAAGAGAACTCAGATATCATATTGAAATTGCAGCCCTGAGTGAAATAAGACTGTCAAATGAAGGCCAGTTTACCAAAGTCAGATCTGGATACATATTTTTCTAGAGTGGCCACAGTGAAGGGGATCACTGTGAAGCTGGGGTAGGTTTTATAATCCAAACTAATCTAGTCAACATTACTGAATGCCTACCAAAAGGAGTGAATGTCAGGCTCGTGACAATGAGATGGCCACTTCCAGAAAAATTCCAGGACACCATCATCAGTGCCTATGCTCCAACTATGATGAACACTGATGAAATTTAATAAAAATTTTATGAAGACCTGGAGACCCTTATCATCAGTGTACCAAAAGAGAACAAGCTCATAATTCTGGATGACTTCAATGTTAGCATGGAGTCCTTGGGAGAAATGGAGTTGGAAATAGCAATGGCAATGGTTACCTAATACTGAAGACTTGCACATCTCATGACCTTCTCATAACAAACACTTGTTTATCTAAACACAATAAAACTTCCTGGATGTACCCTTGTAGCAAACATTAGCATCTATTAGACTATATGATTTGTAAGGAGAAGAGACAGACAGGATGTGGGGGTGACAAAGGCAATGAATGGTGCAGAGTGATGGATTGATCATAGACATCTTCTGCAAGCTAAATATTCACATTCAACCAAAGTGGTGGCCCCAAGGCAAAATGAATACTAGAAGAATTAATGTCAAGAGAATAGAGTATAGGGGCGGCTAGGTGGTGCACTGGCCCTGGAGTCAGGAGTATCTGGGTTCAAATCCGGTCTCAGACACTTAATAATTATCTAGCTGTATGGCCTTGGACAAGCCACTTAACCCTATTGCCTTGCAAAAACCTAAAAGGAAAAAAAAAGAAGGAAAAAAAGAGAATAGAGTGTCTCTCTGAGTGAGAACAGTTTGTTGCTGGAGGGAAAACTGAGCCAATACACAGTTGGTGACAGTGGAGCAGAAAAAGAGTAGGCAGCTTTCAGAGAACTGGTGTATGACATTGCATTTGCTCATCTGGGCCAGAACACTCATAAACACCAAGACTGGTATGATAAAAATGATGGGGAAATACAGAAGCTTCTTAATGAAAAACAACAACTCCAAAGGCTTTACCAGTAGGATATTTCATCCATTTCTAAGAAGGCAAAATTTAATTGCATTAAGAGTAAAGTCCAAGCGAAGCTTAGAGAAATGCAGGACCACTGGTTCAGTAAGAAGGCAGATGAAATTCAATTTGATGCAGACAACAACAAACCAAAATGATTTTATGATGCCCTGAAGGTTATTTATGGGCCAAAGATGTATGGTGGATCTCAACTACTCAGTGCTGATGGATCCACATTGATTAATGATAGGGACATGATCCTAGAGAGATGGGCTGAATACATCCATTAGTGTTCTTAACAGACCATCATCAATCAATGCAGAAGTCATTGGCTGTTTATCTCAAGTTGAAATCCATCAACTTGAAGTGCTGACTCTATTCCAGCTGAGATTTACAATTTGGGGGTCCATTGCTCATCTAAAAACTGACTGAAATTTTCCAGGTTATATGGCATGAAGAGGTTATCCTCCAAGAATTCAAGGATGCTCCATTGTCCATCTCCATAAAGGTAAAGGGAATAGATTGTCCTTGACAATCACAGGGATATTTCTCTTTTAGTTATTGCTGGTAAGATTCTTGCCAGAGTCCTTAATAGGCTGATCCTTTATCTGGTCACCTCCCTGAGAGCCAGTATGACTTCAGAAAGGGTAGAGGAATAGTTGATATGATGTTTGCTGCCTGACAACTCCAGGAAAAATGCAAGGAATGAACATTTATGGATCTAACCAAAGCCTTTGATACCATCAGTTGTGAGGGCTTATTGAAAATGATATCAAAATTTGGTTTCCTGGAGAAGTTTATCAGTATTGTATGTCAATTCCATGACAGCACACACGCCTGGGATCTGAATAATGGACAATTCTCTCAAGATTTTCTAATCACCAATGGAGTGAAACAAGGATGTGTCCTTGCTCCCATACTTTTTAGTATGATGTTTTCAAATGCTTTCATTTGAGGATGAACATGACCTCAAGGTCAGCTACCACACTGATGGCAAATTCTTCAACTTGAAAAGGCTACAAGCCAAGATTAAAGTGGAGGAAGTGTTGGTGCCCGATCTTATGTTTGCGGATCACGGTCCATTCAATGAATCCTCTGAAGCTGAGATGCAACGAAGTATGGATCAATTCTCTGCTGCTTGTGCTCATTTTGATCTAACAATTAACACCAAGAAAACACAGGCGCTCCATCAGCCAGCACCACACCATTCATATGTGGAACCATCAATTATAGCAAATGAAGATGTTTTAGGTTCTGTAGACAAATTCACTTACCTTGGCAGTGTCCCTTCCAAGGAGGTACACATTAACAATAAGATTGATACACATGTTGCCAGAGCTAGCTCATATTTGGGAGGCTCTGAAAGAAAAGTATGGGAGAGAAGAGATACTAGACTGACTATCAAACTGAAGAGCTACAGAGCTGTTGTGCTGACCTCATTGCTATATGCCCGTGAAACCTGGATAGTCTACCAGAGCTGTGTCAGAAAACTGAATTGCATCCATTTAAGTTGTCTTAGAAAGATTCTGAAGATCACCTGGCAGTAGAAGATACCAGACACTGACATCTTTTCTTGAGCTAGACTGCCTAGCATTACAACATTACTACAGAGAATGCAATTATGATGGGCTGGATATGTTGTTAGAATAACAGATGTTGCTTGCTAATAAAACTGTTATATGGAGAACTCACATGTGGCAAGTGCTCACAAGGAGGTCAGAAGAAGCTATACGAAGACACCCTAAAGGTCTCACTGAAGAACTTTACAACTGACTGTACAGCATAGGAGACACTGGTACAGGACTGCCCAGCATAATGTGCCCTCTTCAGTGAGGCTGCTGCACTCTATGAGGAAGGCAGAATTGAAAAAGTTGAAAGGAAATGTGATGTAAAGTTAGAGTACCCAACCCATGCACTCACATGGACTATTTGTGTCCGACCTGTGGTAGAACATTCTGAGCTTGTATTGATCTGATCAACCACAGTTGGACACACTGTAATCTGTCTCAAACATAATGAAGTCATTTTAGTCTTCTTCAATAACGAAAGACTAGAACCAACCAACCAACAAGCTTCTTTTCAGAGCTCTAAATTTGTTTAGAGTGGATAGGGAATGTTAAATAAGACCAAAAATCTGGGAAAAGTTTTGTTATGTTTTAGTGATCTTTTAAAAAATACAAAGAAAAGGAAGAATGTAATAAAGAAATCTTCAAGAAAAGAAGGGCGGGGGGAAGAGATCTATTACCTCACATAAACTGGGTGTATAAGAAGACAACTATGTAAACAAGGAGAGTGGTGTGATGGATGGGAATCATCTGAATCTCACTTCTGTATGAATTGATCAAAAGAATAAGAAAAAAACATGTGCATAAAGAGTTTGGTTTAGAAATATATTCAACTAAACAGGAAAAAAACAGATACCGAATAAGAGTAGCAATAGGAGTAATAAGAATTAAGCAACAGTCATTAGCAAAATAAAACACTAACTTCCAAGTATGGATTATAAGGAGGAGTTTTCAAAGAAAAGAAAAAGAAAACAAAGATTATTAGGATCATGTAATAAATAACATGGAAGACAAGTCATTTTGTCAAATCTGTACAACTTTTCAAAATAAGAATCATTAACATGAGAAATAAAGTGTGGTCTCCATGATACCAAGAAGCCAAATAGGGTAAACTGATGAATTAAGAAACAGTCCCAACAACCAAGCTTTAATAATACAATAAAATTGTATTGATAGGTATTACATACCTCCCCTCAGTCCCCCCCACAATTCTCTACCTCTGTCCACATGCTGTCATGCTGGACAATGAGTAATAGAATTCAACACTGTTTCCCTATCCCCAAACTAAGAAAGTAGATATAGGAAATCAGATGCATACTCTGCCTGGGGTGGAAGCCATGTATACCACAGAAGAAAACTGGAGTAGGATACCAATGAGCACGGGATCTTCACTAGGCCTGAAGAAAAGGGGAATGGTGTCTAATTGGTCTCAGTTCTTTCCTCTATCTGGGGTAGAAACTAATGTTAGTGAAAAACGAAATTTACTAACATGGGAGATTGCAAACTCAGTCTGCAGGTCCAGCCCACCAGAGAACCTCCAGGATGAGTCATAATGGAGGAGTGATAAAGGAATACCAAGAGGAAAAAAAAAGCTATAATTACCACTGATCTCAGGAGGAAGAAAACTCATGCATGAATATAAGCAGAAAAATTATTAAAGAAAATTGGACATCTAAATTAATTCAAACATTTCTACTTAAGTAGTTCAGGTGAAAGGAAAATGAATAAAACACCTGAGGAGGCAGAAAAGCTTGTGGATTCCCCAACATAGCATGCAATCACAGCAGGATGTTACCAAATTGTTTAAGAAAAACATAGGAAATATGAAAGTAGAGTATAAGGCTTGCATAGCAGAATTAGAAGTGGAAGATTAGAAAAACTTGAATCCACAGTAGTTAATCTCTTTAAACAGACAACACAGAGAACAAGTCAAGAGATAATCTGGGGGTGGCTAGGTGGCACAGTGGATAGAGCACTGGCCTTGGAGTCAGGAGTACCTGGGTTCAAATCTGACCTCAGACATTTAATAATTACCTAGCTGTGTGGCCTTGGGCAAGCCACTTAACCCCATTGCCTTGAAAAATCTAAAAAAAAAAAAGGAAAAGAAAAAGAAAAAGAAAAAGAAAAAGAAAAAAAGAGACAATCTGGAAGAAAAGCAAAAAGCAATAACGTTAAGAGACAATTCTGATATTATCAAAACAGATTAATCTGAAAGACAAGATACAGAGAACAATTTAAGAATCAGAGGTGACCCAAAATAACCCGTTTTAAAAAAAATCTTAGTATCATAATACATACAAGAAATAATATGAGATAAATTGTCCAGAACACAAAGTTCCAATTGAAAGAATTCACAGATAATTTTCAGTAAAAAACAAAACAAAACAACAAAAGCAAAAAAACAAAGCCCTATGCTGCAAACTCCAAGACACAAAGTAGTTTTCTCAACTACAATGACAAAAAAAATATGCAACTGACTTGGAGTAAGACCTTCAAAAGTAATTTAAATTACCAAAAAGTACTCTGGACACCTAAGATACAGCAGAAAGGAATGGAACAATATTTTCTGAAGAAGCTCCTACTCATTAGTATTGATAGGGATTATTACAAGAAAATTATATAGGACACCCTTTTATACTAATACGCATTAGCACATCATTTTCTTTATTATTCATTTAGTTTAGACAATTGAGAAAATAATACATCAAGTCTTATTTTAGAATTTTTGCTAAATTCTGAGATGTAAATGTTCTCACTGAAAATTTAACAATGGGCTTGAATGGGCTCTAGCACATTATTTCACAACTGGCAAAATAAATTTTATCAATGAGAAAACAAGAGTGTTAAGAAAGGCACTTTTGAAATATTCCCATGTGAGGAAAAAAAGATGGGAACACATCATTTGCTTTGCAAATTTCTCAGACAATATAAGCAGAATGATGGCAAACAAATACAGTAACAGTAAACAAATAAAATAACTAATGAATACACCAAATAAATTATTCCAGTGAGAAAAAACCCAAGAAGATACATAAGAGCTGAGGAAAAAACAAACCAAAACAACCAGCATCAGTAAGAGATTTTTTTCTAAAAGTAGAAAATGGAACAAAACTGAAAGCATAACTTAAAAAGAAAATTATAATGGAAGAACAGACCTGAAATGACATGAACAAAGAGAGGTCAAGTGACTTGCTTAGAGTAACTACCTGAGTAAGTTTTAATTCAGGTCTTCCTCACTTCAGGCCCAAAACTTTGATTTACTGTGTCACTTAGTTGCCTTAAAGATAAATAAAGAAACTATATTATATTGAAAAGAAGTACAGACAACAAGCTATATCAATACATGTTTCAAGTATTTTGATTAAATTCATAAAGTAAAAGTTAACTTAATTACAAGGAAATAAAGGCAGGGATAATATAATGGGAGACTGTAACATCCTTCTCTCCACTATGAATAAATTCAATGAAAATATAGGGAAGAGAGTGGGATGTCCCCCCCCCAAAAATCCCAAAGCGGGTGCCCCAATAACACTCAAAAGCACAGGAAGCACCCCCAAACCAGGCAAAGGTTGCATGAAATGAGTTAACAGAGAAAAAAGAGGAACACCATTGAGAAATTCTTTGTCTATGATCCCAAGAAGGCTCAAAATACTCAATCTGAAGATGAGGAAGTACAAGCGCCTGCATCTAAAGACTCTAAGAAAAAAAGGAAGTTGGGCTCAGGCTATGAAAGAGGTCAAAAAAGATTTGGAAAATCAAGTAATGGAGATAGAAGAAAAATTGGGAAAAGAAATGAGAGAGATGCAGGAAAAAATATGAAAGACAGCAGCTTAGTCAAGGAGATCCAAAAAAATGCTGAAGAAAATAAAATGTTAAAAACCAGAATAGGTCAAACAGATAAAACAGTTCAAAAAATTATTGAGGAGAAGAATGCTTCAAAAAGCAGAACTGGTCAGATGGAAAAGGAGATAAGAAAGTCCTCTGAGGAAAACAAATCCTTCAGATGTAGAATGGAGCTAAAGGAAGCTGATGACTATATGAAAAGTCAAGACAGAATACTTCAACACCAAAAGAATGAAAAATTAGAAGAAAATGTGAAAATCTCATTGAAAAAAAGAAACTTATCTGGAAAAGATTCAGAAAAGATAATTTAAAAATTATTGGGATACCTGAAAGTCATGATCAGGAAAAGAGCCTTGACATCCTTTTTAAGGAATTCCTACAGGAAAATTGCCCAGATATCGTAGAAACAGAGGGCAAAATAGAAACTGAGAGAATCCATCGATCCCCCCCAGAAAGAGATCCAAAAAAACAAAAAACAACCCCCCAGGAATATTATAGCCAAGTTCCAGAACTCCCAAGTCAAAGAGAAAATATTATAAGCAATCCGAAGGACACAATTCAAATATCATGGAGCTGCAGTCAGGATCACACATGACTTAGCAGCAACTACATTAAGGGCACGTAGGGCTTGGAATATATATTCTAGAAGGCAAGAGAGTTTGGAATTCAACCGAGAATCAATATTACCCAGGAAAACTGAACATCCTCTTCCAGGGGAAAAGATGGACTTTAAATAAACCAGGGGAATTTCAAATGTTCCTGTTGAAATGATGAGAACTGAACAGAAAGTTTGACCTTCAGATACAGGACTTGGGTGAAGCATAGAGTGGAGAAGGGTAAAATATGAGGGACTTAATGAGGATGAACTGCAAGTATTCCTGCAAAGAAAAATGATACTGACAATACTCATATGAAACTTCTCATTTAATAGAGCAGGTAGAAGGAACTTTTATAGATGAAGCACAGGAGAGAACTGAATTTGAAGGTATAATATATTGTATAAATGGAGTCAATGGCTAAAAGGGATATGTAATGGGAGGAAGAGAAAGGAGAGGTGGAAAAGGCTAAGATATTTCATATAATATTTTTTTATTGCAATGAGCTATTACAATGATATGGAAAGGGGGAAGGCGTAGGGGAATGAGGGAACCTTGACTCTAATCAGAAATGGCTCAGAGAGGAAACAGTATAGACATCTAGAGTAAAAAGAAGAGAAGGGGGAAAGGAGGAAGAGGGGGTTGTGGGTGATAGAGGAAAGGATAAATCATAGGAGAGAACAGTCAGATATAACACATTTTCTTTTTTACTTCTTGCAAGGGGCTGGGATTGGGTGGCCTATCTGGAACCACAGGGCTGGGTGGTTGTGGGGTCTCAGGAATGATATGTGGGCTTGGGGCCTCTTGGTCCTGGGGCCAGTGATCAGACTACTAAGCTACTACTAATAATAAGCACTACTAAGCTACCATAGAGCACATTTTAGAAGAAGAACAGAATGAAAGGAGAGAGAAAATATAAAATATTGTAGTGGGGAGGAATGGATGGAGGGAATTACAATTAACAATAGTGGAAAAATCTTTTATGATGGACTTATAAAGAATGTGATCCACCTGAGACAGAGCTGATGGTATCAGAACACAGACTGAAACACATTTTTTTTTCTCTTTCCTTTATTTCTCATGAGGGTCTATATTTTTTGGTGGGAGGGGGTATTATGTTTACCCTTAAATAAGAATATTTTAGCAATATATATAAAAAAATCACTTGTACAAAAATATTCATAGCAGCTCTGTTTATGATGGCAAAGAATTGGAAATTAAATAAATGTCCTTCAACTGGGGAATGACTTAACAAAATGTGGTATATGTATATGATGGAACACTACTGTTCTATGAGAAGCCAGGAGGGATAGGAATTCAGGGAAGCCCAGAAAGATTTGCATGGCCTGATGCTGAGTGAAATGAGCAGAACCAGAGGAACACTGTGTACCCTAACAGCAACATGGGGGTGATGATCAACCTTGATGGACTTGCTCATTCTATTAGTGTAACAGTCAGGCATAATAATTTATTTTTCTTCCTTAAGGATATGATTTCTCTCTCATCACATTCAACTTAGATCAGTGTATACCGTGGAAACAATGTAAAGACTAACAGATTGCCTTCTGTGTGGAGTGGGGGGGAGGGAAGCAAGATAAGGGGGGGAAATTGTAAAAAATTTAAAATAAAAAATAAAAATAAAAGGAAATATAGAAAAGAAATAAATTGCTAAAGAAACTAGAGACTTGTGGCATCTTTGGAACTATTGACAGCTTGAGGAGCTGGCAGCTGAACAGGGGACAACTGAAAGACCCTCAAAAATTACTGGATGCCTGCACAGGGTTGTCTTCATTCCATTTAAATTTTAAACTTTTTTTTTTCAAAAAGAAGGAAAAGGCAGAGCCAAGTTGGCAGCATGAGAACAGGCTTTTCCAGGACCTCTCTCTCTAAAATATTTCAAAAACCTTAAAATTATGACTCTAACTAAATTTTTGAGAGACAGAACCCACAGAAATATCCAGTGAGGTAATTCTCTAGCCCAAGGTAACCTGGAAGATCGTGGGAAGGCTCTGTTCCACGGGGTTGGAGGGGGCGGCAGTGCAGCCAGGATTGCCATGCTGGAGCAAAGGAGCTTCAGCCTTGTGGAAACAGCTAGCAGGGCACCTGGGTGCCTGAGAGCACTGGCTCCCTGTAGCAGAAGCAGTTTCCTGATCTGCCAACCCAGAGAACACCAAGGGCAACTTGGAAGATCAGCAGGGAAACCTCTGCCAGAGTGAGCACTATGCCCAGTCCAGCATGGCCCTCCTCAGTGCAGCTCAGACAAGAAATGGAAGCAGGTCCACAGAACTGCCCAGCAGAGAGCTGCCTGGCAGCTACTTCCAGAGCACTCAGACAACGGAAGGTATGGGGGTGGGGGTGGGGGGAGACTGTCAAGGTCTCTCCTCTGGCCCTGGGACAGGACTCTTGTGCTTTGTCCATAATGAGACCCTGGCTGCAGGGACCCTCCTCACAACTCTAGGGCAGAAGGGTATGCTTATGGTAATCCACAGACCAAAGCACAAACTAGGAGAGCAGTCGGAGCCTCTCAGAAAACCTTGAAGGAAATGAGGTCCTTGCACCCCAAAATCAGGGCACAGGCTGCGGAAATGAGTAAACAGAAAAAAAGGAACCTGACTATAGACAATTATTTTTGTCCCATGGAGGATCAAAATACACACTCAGAAGATGAGAAAGTCCAAGTTTCTGTATCCAAAGCCACCAAGAAAAATAGAAGCTGGGCTCCAAGTATGGCAGAGCTCAAAAAAGATTTGTAAAATCAAGTAAGGGAGACAGAGGAAAAATTGGTTAGAGAAATGAAAGAGATGCAGGAAAAACATGAAAACAAAGTCAGCAGTTTAGACAAGGAGATCCAAAAAAAAAATGCTGAAGAAACAAGATGTTAAAAAACAGTTTAGGTCAAATGGAAAAAGCAGTTCAAAAAGTTAATGAGGAGAGGACTACTTTAAAAAGCAGAACTGGCTAGATGGAAAAGGAGATAAGAAAGCTCTTTGAAGAAAACAAATCCTTCAGATATAGAATGGAATTAAGAGGAAGCTGATGACTGTGAAGAATTAAGGAAACAATAAAACAATATCAAAAGGATGAAAAACCTAGAAGAAAATGTGAAATATCTCATTGAAAAAGCAACTGATCTGAAAACAAATCCAAGAGAGACAATTTAAAAATTACTGGGCTACCTGAAAGCCATAATCAGGAAAAGAGCCTTGACTTCATTTTTATAGAATTTCTGCAGAAAATTTTTCTGATATCCTAGAAGCAGAAGGCAAAATAGAAATGGTGAGAATCCACTGAGCTCCTCCTGAAAGAGATCCAAAAAAATTAACCCCCTGGAATATTATAGCCAAGTTCTAGAACTCCCAAGTCAAAAAGAAAATATTACAAACAGCCAGAAGGAAACAATTGAAATATCATGAACTGCAGTCAGAATCACACAGGACTTAGCAGCATCCATATTAAGGACTCATAAGACTTGGAATAAAATATTCCAGAAGACAAAAGAGCTTGGAATGCAACTGAGAATCAACTCCCCAAACAAACCAAACATCCTCTTCCAAGGGAAAAGATGGACTTTCAATGAACAGGGGAATTTCGAATGTTCCTGTTGAAACAGCCAGAGTTGAACAGAAAGTGACCTTCAATACAGGCAGGACTCAGGTGAAACACAGAGAGAGTAGATGAGATGGGTATATTATGAGGGATTTAATGATGATAAACTGCATACATACCTGCATGGGAAGATGATATACATAAAATTCACATGAACCTTCTCATTTATTAGAGCAGTTAGAAGGAGCATATGTAGACAAGGCATTGGGGGTGCTGAATTTGAAGGTATAATATATTGTGAAGTTGAAGTCAATGAATGAAAATGAAATATACTGAAAGGGAAAGGAGAGGTAGAATAGACTAAGATATTTCATGTAAAAGAGTCAAGATAAAGCTTTCACAATGGAGTGGAAGAGCGGAAGATGAAGGGGAATGAGGAAGCCTTCTTTCTCATTGGAAATGGCACAGAGAGGAAATAACATATATCCTTGATAGGGTATAGAAATCTAGAGGAAAAAAGGAGAGAAAGGGGATGGGAGAAAGGGATGAAGGAAGGGGGGGATGTAGGGGATAGAGGAGAGGGTAGATCATGGGAGAGGATAGTCAGATATGATACATTTTCTTTTTTACTTTTTGCAAGGTTGTGGGATTGGGTGGCCTGTCTGGGTCTACAGGGTTGGGTGGTTGCTGGATCTCTGGCATGGTTTTGGGGCCTTTTGGCCCCAGGGCTGGTGCTCTGTCCACTGTGTCACTCAACTGCCCCACAGCACACTTTTGAAGAGGGACAGAGTGAAAGGAGAGAGAAAATATAATAAATGGTAGTGGGGAGGAATGCATGTAAAGAATTACAATCAGCAACATCAACTGTGGAAAAATATGGAAGTAACTTCTCTGATGGACTTATGATAAAGAATGTGATCTACCCCAGAGACAGAGCTAATGGTATCAGAACACAGATTGAAGAACAATTTTTTCCTTTCTTTCACTTTTTTTCTCGTGAAGTTTTTTATTTCTGTGGGGGGAGGGGGGATTATATTTACTCTTACAAGACTATGTTGGTAATGTGTAAATAAATAAAAATGCAAATGTATAAAAAAAGAAATGGGATTGTTAAAAAGCATTCGTATTTCTCAGCACGACATGAAACTTAAAAAATAAAGCAAATCATGCATCAAGAAAAAGAGAAATAGCAAATTAATGTAAAAAAGGAAGAAGCAGTAAATATAGACATTATAGATAAGGCAATAAATCTCATCACATAATGAACAGCTGACATAATGAAACAATGTGAAAAAAATGGCAGTGATGAAACAATAACCAAATTTATGGGCTATATTTAAAGTAATCATTAGAGAAAAAAATCATATCCCTAAAAATATTTGTTGGTAAAATTTAAAAGCAGAGTATCAATGAACTGAATAAATATTTTTAAAAATTATAAAATAAACAAGATAAACTTAAGATAAATGCAAAAGAGAAGATACTAAAAAAGGAAGATAAATGCAAAAGAGAAGATACTAAAAAAGGGAGAAATAAAATGTGTAGAAATAAAAGATAATAAAAATTATAGTTAAGTATAGTTCTTAGAAAAAAATCTACAAAATTGATAAACCTTTAACCGCTCTGAATAAAAAGACAGAATCAACAGCAAGTGTGTAAGGAGAAATCACAAAACCAGGAATAAAAAGAATTATCATGCTATCAAAACTGAGGACAAAATATATATGGAATAACTTTAAAATTATAAAATACCCAAACTAATAAAAAATCAAATAGAAATCTTGAACAATACTATCTTAGAAAAGAAAATCATAATACAGTGAGGTTCTGATTACTGCAAATAATATATTCATATTCAGTACCCTGGAGTATTTGAAACTGAACTATTCAAAGCTGTAATTATGTATAACATGGCAAATTGTAGAAGATCAATGGAAACAATGTGAATTCAAATAATGGGAACACTTCATTATAAATCTAACTATAAATTATCAAAAAAATCTATCCTGATAGATTCACAACTTTTAAGAAAAATTAATACCCATAATACACAAATTATTCTGAAAAAAATTAATAAAAAGTATTCTTCCAGACTCTCAAGACAAATATATTCCTAATGGCTAAACCAGAGAAGGATAAAGTATAGAAGTGCTTTATCTGGTAGAGAACACCAAAGGAATCTATTTAAAAATTTTAATTACAATACTGACTAAAATACTGCAGCAATTTCCATTCAAGAAAGTTTTCATCATAGCCTAATCAAGAGTTCCAATCAAGGTTGTGAGAATTGTTCAACATTTAAAAAAAATTAAAATGATTAAACATTAAAAAACAAAATATTTAAAATCACATGATCACCTCAATACATTCAGAAAAGGTTTTTGAGAAAGAAGCTTCATTAATACTAAAAATCCTAAAAAGTCTAGGCATAGAAGGAAGTTTTTTGAAAAATCATAAAAATCATCTATCTAAAACTAAATTCATAAAGACAGGTAAATAAGACATAAAACTATTCCTATTTTCAGATGACATAATGGTTTATTTTAAAAAATCCTAGATAATCAGAAGATACTAAATAAAACAAAAAGTTCAGCAAAACCGCAAGTAGCAAAAACAAACTCTCAAAAAATTAATATATTTCTACATACTACAAATAAATCCAAAAATATTTTAAAAGCTACAAAATATTCTGATATCAATCTACAAAACATACAAAGTACATATAGAGATTCAATTATAAAATGCTCTTTTAAAAAATGAAGAACAACTTAAATAGCTGAAGAAACATTCAGTATTAACTGCTAGGCCATGCCAATAAAGTAAAAATGACATTATTATGAAAGTTAATTTACAGTTTAATGTAACACTTTACAAAATTAAAGAAAATGATTCATTTAGAAAGCAGAAGATCTACTATCAAGAAAAATGATGAAAAATGTTAAGATAATAGTGGAATACAATCTCCAGATTCAAACTACACTATAAAGCAGTAGTCTACAAAAATCATTTGGCAGTAGTTAAAAAAGGAAAATAAAGGGAAGTATTCATGGAACAGAGAGAATCAGAAAAAATGAAATTCAACAACTCAGTGTTTAATAATTTATAAATATTTATTAAATTCCTACTACATGTCAGGTTACTGTGCTAAGCACTGGGACTACAAAAAGAGGGAAAAGATGGTCCCTATTCTCAAGAAGCTAACAATCTAATGATGAAGATCAAAAAAACCCCAAATACTAAGCAAGCTATAAACAGTATAAATAGGAACTAAAAGGTATTCCTAAAATGTATTTCTCTAAGAGGATTTGTGGAAATCTTCTGGTAGAAAGTAGGATATTAGTTGAAATGAGGGGAAAACAGAGAGGTCAATAGTCAGATGGTGGGGGGGGCTAGGTGGCACAGTGGATAAAGCACCGGCTGGAGTCAGGAGTACCTGGGTTCAAATCTGGTCTCAGACACTTAATAATTACCTAGCTGTGTGGTCTTGGGCAAGCCACTTAACCCCACTGCCTTGCAAAAACAAAAACAAAAAAAAATAGTCAGAATGGGAAAAGATAGTGTTCCAGGCCAAAGAAAATGTGCAAAGGCTAGATAGTATGTCTTACTGGGGGATCAGTGGTGGATCAGTCAGGAAGTCAGTGTCACTGGATGGAAGATCCTCCTGGATCACTACCTTGGTTGTGGTAAAGGTCTTGTAAAACTTAGTGACACTATGAGCTATGTTGTACAAGGTTACCAAAGATCTACAGATCATAGTGAAGTTCTGACAAAAGGTGATGCACTGAAAGAAATGACAAATCACTGCAGTATCCTTGCCAAGAAAACCTAATGGACAAAAGAGTCTAGTATGCTATGGTCCATGGGGTCACAAAGAGTTAGACATGACTGAATAACTGAACAACAGAAAGACTTAAGAATACTGGAAAGGATGTTTTATATCTCTCCACTAGCCAGGAGAGGTGGAAAAATGTTTCTATATTTTGAGATTTTGGTGCTGGCCAGGGTGTCCAACAATCTCACTTTGGTAAATTTGAAATCTTTTTAAAAAAGAGTAGTTTCTGTGTTTATGTTAGTGTCTAAACGTGTGTGTGTGTGTGTGTGTGTGTGTGTGTGTGTGTGTGTGCGCGTGCATGTAATTCAGATCTGAAATAGTTACAGTTACTTGAGTTAAATGTTCTTTTTACTTTCGGTTATGTTTTTCATTTTATCAGCAATATGCTTTGGCTGCCTAGAAGGCAATAGTTACTCCTAAACATAAAAAACAATCATTAATGATAATTATACAAAATAGTTCAGAAAGTTTTATGGATTTTATTTCTTAGCTACTAGAAGCCATTGAGAAGTCTAAAGGAATGGGCCCTGCATTAGACATGATAATCAAACAATTGGCTTTAGAGAACTGCACAACCGATTATAAGCATGCTTTTCTCACCCTTTCAAAGGATTCAGACTTTGATGAATATGTTAGGAGCATGGATGTAGGTTCTTACACTTTTCAAAGCAGCTGTGATGACTACACAAGCCAGGAAAAGGGAAAATACAGAAAATGATTAAATAACTTTTTCTTTTCCCTGCTTCTTTGTTGTGATTCTGTGCTACCAGAATGCTTCCCCCACCCCGTCCCCCCGCCCCCACTGCTTGTCAGCTTACAGTTCTGGCTCTTATCTCTCAACCCTGAAGTTATCTGAAATGGAATTTATTAAGAAAAAAGGATTAATTTATAGTAGTGAGAATTATTTCATGAAGACTTAGTACTATATGTGCTAAAAAGGGATTTTTTTGGAGTTAAAAGAATCAGGAAAAAGACAGTGTATATTACCAAATATGTTACTTAAAGAAATCATAGAAAGAAATGGTATCTTAATTTGAGAAAGTTTTGGGATAGTAAATTACAGAAAGACAAGAGAATCAGGTACATTTTAAGGTATACAATTTGGTTAAGAAATGTCAGAAAAAGGGAAATTAAATAGTTAATTTTTTACCAGAATAATTTGGTAACATAACTTCAGGAGTTTATTAGTATAGATTTTGATAAT
This sequence comes from Macrotis lagotis, assembly GCF_037893015.1. Classification (NCBI taxonomy): domain Eukaryota; kingdom Metazoa; phylum Chordata; class Mammalia; order Peramelemorphia; family Peramelidae; genus Macrotis; species Macrotis lagotis. Next base: position 441,987,569 of record NC_133658.1, on the reverse strand, counting down.
GTTAGTTATTACAGGGATTAATGGAATAGTGGGGATCTAAGAACAGAAGCGCCCCCAGAAAGATTTTGGACTTGTCCCCCTATGGGAGAAATTATATGGTTTATTATATCTGAAGAAGGGGACGAGGGATACTCTTAATTAGACTGAGAATTCTTTTTAAGTGGCTGTTTGCCTTCTCATTAGTTATATCAGTTAAAATCTAGAAGTATTAAATATTAAATCTTTGTATGGAAGATGCATTGTGAAAGTGGAATCATGTAGAGGTATGTACTAAAATCATAAGAGCTAATGGAAAAGAATAAAGGGTTGCAAGGAATAATGAAAAGGCATATAGAGACAACTGGAGTTTTTGAAAGTATGGAAATTAGTTAAAGCATGTAGATAGAAGGTTTGAGCATGTTTGACACTGTATAAGTAAAAGGATTGATTTTGGGATTTTGGAGCCTTGGGAGGTGATTTAATAATCAATGTAAAAAAAACCTGGGATAATCAATGTAAAAAAAAACTGGGGTGAATGAGTAATGATAAACAGTAAAGACAAAGAAGTAGTACATATTACTTTAATATCTCAAATTGAGTGGAATCTCCAATTCCCAGAACATAAATGTTCTAATGTTAAGAAATGTTGGCAACAAAAATGTGCATACCCTTTGACCCAGCAATACCACTACTGGGTCTATACTCTGAAGAGATGATGAAAAAGGGTAAAAACATTACTTGTACAAAAATATTTATAGCAGCCCTGTTTGTGGTGGCAAAGAATTGGAAATCCAGCAAATGTCCTTCAATTGGGGAATGGCTTAGCAAACTGTGCTATATGTATGTCATGGAACACTATTCTATTAGAAATCAGGAGGGATGGGAATTCAGGGAAGCCTGGAGGGATTTGCATGAACTGATGCTGAGTGAGATGAGCAGAACCAGAAAAACACTGTACACCCTAACAGCAACATGGGAGTGATGTTCAAATGTGAAGTACTCGCTCATTCCATCAGTGCAACAATCAGGAACAATTTTGGGCTGTCTGCAAAGGAGAATACAATCTGTATCCAGATAAAGAGCGGTGGAGTTTGAACAAAGTTCAAGGACTATTCCCTTTAATTTAGAAAAAAACAGATATCTTACTGTCTGATCTTGTCACCTCTTAAGACTTTTCTTCTTTGGGGATGTGATTTCTCTCTCATCACACCCAATTTGGATCAAGGTACAACATGGAAACAAAGTAAAGACTGACAGATTGCTTTCTGTGGGGGGGTGCGGGGAGGGAAGCAAGATGGGGGGAAAATTGTAAAACTCAAATAATATCTTTAATAAAAATTAATTAAAAAAAGAAAAAGAAAAAAAAGAAATGTTGGTCAGTGAGGATAGAAAACTTATAATTTAGAGCATTGAGAAGTTAAAATTGCACTGATAAAGATAAAAAGAATTTGCCAACTTTTTAAGCTTTGAAAAGAAATGATTTAAGGTAATTTTGAATATAACTTGGAATTTAAGAGAAATATAAAGAAAATCTTGTAATTATAAAAGGGATTTTTAGCAACCTTGGTCTTAAGAATTTTTTTGTATTGCAAATTTCTAGGGAGTAAAGAGAATATATGTGAAATTGAGATATATGTTTAGGTGATGTTGCAGTAATTCGAAAAATGCATTAGACTGGCATTTTTGCAATATCTGGCATTGAATTGACTGGAAAAGTGATAAACCCCGTAGGATGAAAAGTTTGATATGAAAGCAAATGCTAAGTAAATGTTAATTGTTTCTTCAAATTGTGTAATTCTATAATATGATATATCCTCTATGAAAATACATGTAATTAGGGGCAGCTAGGTGGTGACCTGGAGTCAGGAGTCCCTGGGTTCAAGTCCAGTCTCAGACACTTAATAATTACCTAGCTGTGTGGCCTTGGGCAAGCCACTTAACCCCATTTTCCTTGCAAAAAAAAAAAAAAAAAACCCTAAAAAAATACATGTAACTGAATTAAGGAAAGCATAGGAATATTAAAACACTCCTCCAAAAACAAAAGAAAAGGGGAGATAAAGGTATAAACCCTACCAACAAGTTGAATACTTTAAATTTTCTTTCATGTAAAGCTTCAGGAATTACGCCAATTGAATGGCACTTTGCAGTTAAAAACTAGGGAGTAGAGAACAAGAAACAAAGCTATGAATCAAAGAAAGGATCCCGAGGGTCCTGGGAACAAACAAGTTATGTGGAAAAATCTGGCCACTAATGCCTGGCATGGGCCAGGAAAAGTAATAACCTGGGGGGGGGGGGGATTTGTTGTGTTTCCCTAGGTAATGGAGAACGAGCAGTATGGGTCCCACAGAAAGCTGTACCAAGTGCCTCCGAGGTCTACATACTACAGTGCAGACAAAGAAGATACCCTGCAAGGAGGCATAGGAGACCAAAATACACGAGTGATTGAACAAACCTGAAAGTATGTTTACTACTCTTACCTATGACAATGATGACTAAGATGGCTCAGGGAACAGAGACAACAGAAACCTGTTGGGTTTATTCGAGTAATCCTCCATGGCTATTCCTAGTCATGTGGGAAGACATATCCCTTAGCACCCATAGCAATGATAGTAATGATTGATCCATAAATGTTGGAGCCCATATTTGGTCCCTCTTTAGAAAAATCACTATAGCTGACCCTATTGGGTTCAATTATACAAGTTTATCTACCAGTCCCCCAATATGTTTTCCCCAGTTGGGTTGGGTCCTGATCCATGTATTCCCTTACTAAATGTAACTCATGTACTCCAGGAAGGACATACCTTTGAAACCTATGGCACCGTTACTTTTAATCTATGAACAATCCTAACTCCATGGTCAGCAATCACACATGGACTAGTCATCTATATTATATTTTGGACATTGAAAAACAGGTATCCCTCAATAGTTGAATGCCATTCCACCCATGCCCAGGAATACGAGTTATGACAAGAAATGAGCTATAAAGCAAATGACACAAACTCCATGATTTCTACACTCATTGGGACTTGGGTGGATGATGGGTCTGTACATGGGGGTTGGGTCAAACCCATATGGACTACACAAATCCACAAATATCAACAGTATATCTGGAAAATGTTTGCCACTACTAGTAGCATCATCCTTCATCATGACTATATGGGGTACATATACACCAACAAAACAACACAGAATAGTATCATGGTGTGTGTCTCTCTAAGAATTATGGGTTCCTGGTAGGGAATGTCATCACCAAAAACAAACAATCAGGGAAACTTTGGAATGTCACATATATGAATTGTGAAATTGTTCAGTGTATAAATAAATCTTTAATTACTAACAAACATGTCCTTATACTAACACAAACTCTTTTTATCCTCTTATCTGTAAAAACATTGGGTTGGTATCAAGCTCCATCCTTACTCAGCTAGTATAAAGAGTTAGATGTAATAGGTGCATTTTGTGTATTATTCTAGGAATTATTTTGCTTGCTTCGCTTTTAACTTCTGCCACTTCAGTAGCAGTATCAGTCACATCTTTGCAGGTGGAAACAAAAACGGCTGAATCTGTTATAGAATTGAAAAAAAAATGTATCTAAATTATTACAGCAACAAGACAGAATTAGTAGGGATCTCCTTGTGTTGATTGACAGTGTGAAGGAAGTAGTGCTTGCAGAAGGGAATAAACTTGTTCTGTTACAACACAAATTAAATATGAAATATACCTCTTTGTGTTACCCCAGTAAAATATAATACATCTGATTATGACTGGAATAAAGTTAAAAACAACTTGCTGGGAGCATTTAGAAATGGCTCTGTAACTTTGGATATATAAGCATTAGATAACATCATTGGAAAAATTAATTATGCATCTTTAAATAACATGAATATAGTTGAAATTGTTGAGGATCTCTGGAATTCCTTGAAAGAAATGACTCCTATGCATTAGAGCTTTATACTCTTGTTTTACCTTTGATCCTTCTGATCATATTAGTACTCCTTGCCTGTTGCTTTGTTCCTCTATGTTGCCATTGCTGGAACCAGGTCATGAGCTCTATTGGAACAGAATTGTATCTCCTTAAGCTTCAACAAAGGAAAGGGGGAGATGTTAAGGACCACAGGTAAGTGGGTCTCTGACCATGATGGTTGAATAAACCCCCTCTCGGTGGAAGGAGTCTGTTCTTTGCCTGGTTCAGTTTTCCATCCCAGGAAGCTTAAGTAGTTACTTTCTAGCATACAATGTTCCTGGAAGATAAGTGGTTATGTGGTTATGACACACTTGATATGCCAGTACACATGGCAAGGCCTGAGAACAAGGGCAGTACTCAATGTGCTCAGGGGATTAGATAAAGAAGAGATCTTGTGATTTTTGCAATATATAAGCTTGTGCATGGCTCAATAAATCAGATTCTATTTTCCATCTTGTTGGAGTCCTGTCTTTTCCTTTGTTATTCAGCCTTCAGTCATGTAACTTTAATCCTTTCCCCACTCCTCTGCAGGGCAACTAAAGGATCATTAGTAACTTTGGAGAGTTATATCAGTGTAATGATAAGCTCAAAAGCAGATTTAAAGTGTAATGATGAGTTCAAAAGCAGATTTTTAAGAGTTTAGAGAGTGGAAAAAATATATAGTTGGCCTTTTTGAGAAGTTTAGTAAGATGCAGTAAAAGATATATAGCATAGATAAGGGGATCAAGTGAGGGCTTTTTCAGCATAAGGAAAGCCATATTTGTAGGCAGTAAGAAATGAACCAGTAGAATGAAAACAAGTCAAAGAGTGGAGATAACAGAAGAGTCTCTCTGTTGGAAGAGATGAAAAGATACAGGAGCACTTGAACAAAAAATGGGGGCATAGACATGGTAAGGAAAAAAAGCCATTTCATCATGTGAAATAGGGGTGAAAGAGGAGAAAGTGGCAGTAATCTGAGTGATGAGGAAGAGGAAAGAAGAGGAATTCACAGTGAATGATGGCAATTTTATTCTGTAAAATATGAGACAAAGTTCTCAGCTAAGACAGTGGGGAGAAGGAAAGGAATGGGAAATTTGAGGAGGGTTAAAATGGTTAAGAAGAGTTTCTGTGCACACTGGGATAGTAAATCAATAAAGAAAATATACAGCAGAACTGCCTAGAAGCAATTAAGGTTCCAGGAGAGGTCATATAACATAAATTTGGTACATGATATACTCCACCTTCATTCAATATTAGGAATATTAGGAGTGAAAGTAATGAAGTAGTGAGAGTCAAAGCTGAGCTTTGGGAGTATGATATGATATGGAGCTAGACATTCAAGAGAGGGAGAACAGTATAAAGTTGAATTGGTTCACTGAGGAGTTAAGATGGGGAGAACAGGAATGGTCAGAACAAGGAAGCTGGCCTGGGATGGAATTTAGGGATCAAGGAAGTAGTCATGTTGCAGACAAAGCACAGAGTTATGTAAGGGAATGTAGGAGAGGTAAAAAGACAATAAGGGAGAAATTTTTAAAATCTTGAACATTTGTGGATGACAGCAATATGATCATCCTTTTGTGTGGCTAAGGTGGGGCGAAGGAATAGCTCATGGAAGGTAAGTCAGTTAAAGAACTGAATAATTAGTTCTGAGGGAAAAATCACCATCTTTGTTCAAGTCTCCTATTATAAAGGCAGGAGTTGAGGAGAGAAAAATTATAAGCCAAGTCTCAAATTCAATTAGCAAGAAGGTAAAATGCCTTGGACTAGGAAAGGATGAGGGATCTGTAGACACAGCTACCAGGACTTTGATTGGATGTAGATATGAATAACATGAACCTCAAAAAATGAAGAGAGTGAAAAGGGAAAGTCTGGGAATGGTAACAGGGAATAAGAAGTATTCTAACTCCTGTCTTGACCAGTGAATCTTAGAGAATGAGTGAAGGTACAGCCTGAACTGAAAAGGCTAGACAGGGAATGTGAGTCATCAGGGGAAGCCAGATTCAGTAAGAGTTAGTATATGCAAAGAGTAAGAGAAGAAGAGAAGTTTGTTGCCTAAGGAATAGGCATTACAGCAGGCACAACGAAGAATAGGGTGGAGTTAGGAAGAAATTTTGGGATGTGAGAGTTAAGAAGGGGAAGAGACTGAGCACCCTTATCACATGATAAAAGGTGTGAATGATGATCAACAGGAGTTCAGTCACTGGGATGGAAGATATGACCAGGCAATGAGAATGTTTATCACTGAGTAGAAGGTGCCACTTCTCAGTTCAGTCACTGGGATGGAAGATATGACCAGGCAATGAGAATGTTTATCACTGAGTAGAAGGTGCCACTTCTCTATCCTCAAAGGACAGGGGCAGCAGGAAAGAGGAGATCTGAAATTGTAGGGTAGCTTTTTTATTTTGCACTAGAGGGTCTCCATATCTCATTTGGTAGACTGGGTTGACAGAAGGAAGTGGAATATGCCCTGTACTGGTACAGATGGAAGTGGTTACGTTGGGGCAGATCAGGGATGCCTGGTCTAGCCCCTGAGCAGCCTTTTCTCTGAAAATACATTGTACCAAGTAGGGAATGGAAGACTTGGGGGACAAGTGTATTTGCAGTCTAAGGTTATTTCACCTGAGGAGGCTGGGTAAGAAGCAGAAGCAGGAAGTGTATTCTCCCTGCAAGGATGGAAGACCTCCAGCACGGCCCTTAGCCACCTTTCCTCAGAAGATATCTTGACTTATTACCATTACTCTAGAAAGTAAATTGGAACCATAATCTGAAATTACTAAACTGTACCTTCTGACTCTGTAATATCACTATTAAGTCTACATATCAAAAAGAACAAAGATAGATGAAAAAGATCCACATGTAAGGGGAAAAAAAAGTTGATAGTAGGTTTTTTTTTTGTAAAATGGGGATAATAATAACCTCACAGGGTTGTCATAAGAAGTAAATGAGATTTTCTAAAGTTCTGAATGCTTTTAAGTGCAATATGAATTCTTCTTCTTTATACTATTAAACATTAGAAACTAAGATGGACAAATTTCCATCAACTGGGAAATGGCCAAGCAAAGAATTTAACAGAATATTATATTATTACAAATAAAGAATGAAAGGGATGATTTCAGAAGAACTGGGTTAAAACTTGAATGAACTAAAAAAACCCCCAACTTGAATGAACTAATACAGAGTAAAATAAGTAGGCAAACAATTTATACAATAACAGCAAGCAGGTAAGGGCAAATAATTTTGAAAGCCTTAAAGAACTCCAATCAGAATATCAGTTTTGAAGTATACTATCCATCTTCCAGAGAGAGGGGTGATGAACTCAGGATGCAGAATGAGACATTTTGAGGGCAAGGACAATGTGGGATTATGCTTTGTTTGACTATGCAAATTTGTTACAAGGATGTTTTGTTTTTCAGTGGATTGCCAGGAGGTAAAAAAAAATGTCTTTGGATCACAGACAAATCAAAGTAGGAAGAGAAAAATAATCTCAAAATAATGATAAAATACATAAAACTAAATTTAAAAATTAATCAATATTTAAAATTCTTATTACTGTAGTAGTAGAGTAAATGGCAACTTTTCAAGTATTGGAATAAGAAAGTAGGGCCATAAGATACTAAAATTTTTCAAGGATCAAGTGAGGGACCAAAAATTACACTTATAGATAGGTAGATAAACATTTATCTTTTTTTGCATAATAAATTATCTTAATGTAATAAAGGAATAAAAATATAAAATAATTTGCATGAACAATTTTTACATGAAAGCTATACACTTCAATCTAAAATCTCTCCAAAGTAGAATTATTATGTACTAGATAGGGGAGGATGAAGGAGTGGATAGTTTTTTCTTTTTTAACTGTTCTGTAATGCTTTCTGATCTTTAATTTCAGTAGTGCACCTAGAGTTCTGTGACTGTGCTTTGCTTTTTGAATATATGATTACTGGACATATATTTACATATATATGCTTTTGTGTGTTTGTGAGCACATGTGCCCCAGAGGAAAAAGTGAGCTGGGGACTTTGCTCACTCCTTATTCACTTAAATCCAATTCATTTGCATATCATGACATCAACATCCCTGATGTCATGCTTCTTGGATAAATAACAACACTATCACGTGGACGGACACAGACACAGACACACACACATAGACACAACACACAAACTCTTTTCCCATAAGTCTTAATGCAGTTTTAAGCTAGTTGAAGCTATGTAAATTTTAACTTCTTACACTAGATTAAACCTCTTAATATAAGACATAAAATGAGCACATGCATATACACATTAGATTATTAAAAATGAAATAAGAATTATAGCAGATACTAAAGTTAAAATGACAAATCATGTATTATTTTGATATTTCCTTTTATGATGATTCAAAAATGTGTGCTAGTCTTACCTTCTCTTTACTATGCATGCCTTCCTGCAGGTCAAAAGCAATAAAAACCTCATTAATATAACCTTCCCATTAATGAAGAAGAAATTACATTATTAGGTTTTAATTTCATAAAATTAAATTAATTTATACAAGAATAGTAATGACTACTTTTATTTTTAAGATTTAAATAAATTTTAGATAAGGGATATCTGAAATGAGGCTACCAGTATACTATAAAGATTTCAGACAAAATAAAGTTAACATGATGTATGCCATAGATTTTGCCACTTGTAAGCTCTGTATTATATGAAATAAGAGGAAATCTATGGCCTTTTTAAACTGATACAAAGGCATTTGGGAAAATGATGAAGGTTAGAAAGAGATAATGTACTTGGTGTTTTCTTTTAGTTAGTACCACTGAAGAAACACTAGAAATCTATGGGCCTATGGAGAAATTATAAAACTTTTTGTTTCTATTTCAGAGACAGTTTAGCAAACTATCTATCCTATCTATTCCTATACCTCTAGGCCATAATTTTCAGTTATCTATATGTATATCAATATACTTTAATAAGAATAAAGAAGATAAAAAGATAAAAAAAAATTCCAGCATTAAACCAGCAAATATTAAATTTGTCCTAAATTTATTTCTAAATATGGCATATGAAAATGGAAACTTTTCGGTGTTCTGACATGGTTCATTCAAATCTTAATATCTAGAGTACAGAACATAGCAAAAAAATTCTTTAATTTAAAAAAAATTAATACGCAGTTGTCTCAAGACAAACTAGAAGTCAGGGTAATATGGAAATGTTTCTTTTTCCATTGGTGGCTGCCTAGATTCAATATTTCATCATAGTGAAAAAGACAAAAACTGTCATGGATATAAATTTATATATTATAATGCATAACAAAATTATAAATAATAAGCATTATATTAAATAATTTGCCTTAGTCTGATGAATTGAAGAAGTAGGAAATCTTATCTTTAAAAAAGTAATGAAGTAAAATGTTCAAATTCAACCTTTGACAACTGTAATGTGACATTGAGCAACTCAACCCCACTGGGCCTCAGTTTCCTCATTTATAAAATGAAGTTGGACTACATAGTCTAAAAGGTTCCCTCTAATTCTAGATCTATGATCATATATATATTTACTAAGATGAACCTAATATGAGGATATTAGTTCTGTTGATTCATTTATTTGCATATTTTAATCCATCTTTTCTTTCAAATCAAGTTATTCAAAAATAGCAATATTTCCTTATTGCCCTCTGTACCTACAGTTTGAAAAGGCATACAGCTACATATTGTTTTTAATTTTTTTATCTAAACAACAAAATTAAATATCACTTCTGACAAAATAAAAACATGTTATATAACAATCAACAGCAAGCAATATTTAGTTAAAATGACTGGGAAAATACTAAAAGGAAGAATATCTCATTTTATTTTTAAAAATCACAAATGATCTTTAACATCACAACTAAAATTCCCCTTTATTTAAGGAAATAAAAGATTACTATCTTATTTTCAATATTAATATTAGTTACAAGTTCCTTGAGTTTAGATTGCAGATATAATTGGGGCAAGTAGGTCATGTAATGGATAAAGTGCTGAGGCTGAAGTCTGGAAGATTCATTTTTCTGGATTCAAATATGGCTGAGGACACACACTAGCCATATTTCCCAAGGCAAATCACTTTAATCCCTATTTGCCTCAATTTCTTCATCTGTAAAATAAGCTGGAGAAGGAAATGGCAAATCATTTCAGTATTTTTGCCAAGAACTCCAAATGGTGTAACAAGGAGTTTAACACAATTGAAAGTGACTGAACAGCAAACACATATATAAATCATTACATTACCCACTAATTTATCTTAAATTCAGAATTTTATTAGCAGGATCATCATCTTTAATGTAATTTCTTGTGAATAATCTATATTAGAATTATGCAGAAATTATTTTCAAACTTAAAGTTACAAATAACAATAAAGTTCAGAAATGAGCACACTGCACCATGAGTGAGAAAATCTAAATTCTAGCCCAGTTCAGTCAAAATTAGCTAGAAAAGTCTGGCCAAGCAATTTAATTTTTCTCTATCTCATTTTCCTCACCTAAAAGATGAGGAAGTCATATCAGATGATATTTTTCTAGCTCTAAATCCTGTACAAATTTCTTAAACTCACCGGGTCTCAGTTTTATCTCCAAACTGAAAAGAATAGACTAGATGATTTTAAAAGTTCATTAATGCTTTAAAATTCAAATTTCATTTCAGATAAAAATCAGTGAACAAAACAGTTTGTTATATTAATATAAAAAGAAAATAGATCAAGTTTAAGGGGTAAGATTCCAGATTCTATTCATTTGTCTATATGTTCTCAATATATAACATTCAAAAAACTGTTCCAACAAAAAATACATAATCAGTATGTTATATTCTACAACAGAAATATGTCTATTCAAAACTTCCCTAATAAAAATTAAATTTCTTAAACTAAGGTCAAAACTTTAAGGAGGCATGGAAACTGGTGTCTAGACAAGATAAGATTAACTTTTATAGTCAAAACTTCAGTTACCTTCTTTAGAAAAGTTTCAATGGAAGATCAATAAGAGTTGAAATGTCAATGCTCCCATAAAGTACTATGGCAAAATGTAAAACCTTTTGGAATAATCATATGAAATTCATTCACTATTACACAAAATCACATCTTTAAAATCTTTAAAAGGAAATAATTCATAAAACCAGTTAGAATTCAGGATATGCTTTGTAATAAAATTATGCAAAAGGCAACCCAAATGGAGCTAGAACAAATACAATTTTTTACTCTAGACATAAATTCTGGCATTATTAAAAATATACTTAAAAATTCTTTTCCCACAACAATATGATACTACACATTCTTTTTGGAAAGCAGTCCCCATCACCAAAAATTGATATTTGAGGAGAAGGATAAGTAAGACATAAGACAAAGTAGGCTGTAATGTAAATTCAACAATTACCAATGTGCAAAAAGTAGCTTAAGGGATAGAAGATAATGTATGAATAGAAAAGGTCAAGAGAGAAGGATTCCATATAGAGTACTGAACTGGTAACTAAGAAATAAAAAAAAGACTTGAAGAGGATGGACTCCAAATCATTGGGTGAATCCTCTCTGAAATATTTATGGGAAGGAGAATATAAAACGACGAAAAGACATGGTTCTCCTCTACAAAGATGGAGGAAATAATTAGATCAACAAGTTTACAGTTTCATTTATAGTATTTCAATTAATGACCTAGATACAATAGATTAGTAACTTAAAAAAGTTTTGCATCTTAGTTATATAACCTTCATTACCTTCTCAATTTATATCAGTTCAAACAATAAGACAATTTTGATTTTTTTAAAAATTTATTTTCATCTTAAGCCTTATGTTTTACCTTTAATAAATTGAATCAAAGTACAGTCTGTCCCTGCCTGCCTTTCATCACTTTAACAATCAAAGACAGCTGTTTTCAAGATAACTAGGTAGAGAAGAACCTTGAAACAAGAAGGAACACTCTCTGTTAATATCTGAATAACTCTTGAATCTAAGAAATAAGGTATGGAATTAGAATACCATAGAATTATGAAATATGTGTATAAAAACTCACATGGCTGTATTTTTTATTATTCTTCCTTGGTCCATTTTCTGCCCAATGCCATGCACAACAAATACAATATGAGTGGTTTGTGAGGGCTTGTCTTCTAAGGTAGCTTCTTCTACGTAGCCTCGATGGAGTCTGGTCCCACTACTTGAAGCTGTGGAAAAGTCAGAACTTGAGTTCAATATTTTAAGCTAATATAGGTAGCATTTTCCACATAAGTTTGGAAATTTAAAAAAAAAAACTATAATCTGGTTCAAATAAAATTTCAGTTAGGGAAAAGTCTAATTTTTTAAAGTTTGGACACTTGGATTCATGTGGAAAATCTATGCACATATTTTTTTACCTCCCTGAATTCATTTCTTCACACAAAAATATATTAATAATATTAAAACTACTACCTCAAAAGGCTTTTGTGAGAATTAGCTCTGTAAGTCTTAAACACATTGAAAAACTTTTAATTTGTTGCTATTGTCAACAAAATTGTTTTCACATATTTATCTCTATAAAATCATCTTATTTGATTTTTTAAATGCATTAATTATTCATCCAGCTATATTCCTTTAAATAATTAATACTATGTTATGATGCAAATCAGTAAACAGAAAATCACTAATAAATGATAATAAATGAAAAAATGTGTTCTTCATAAATATTTTCTAAGAATGGGGAAAACAACATTATTTGTTGAATAAAAAAAAAAAATATTACCTTTAGAAAAACCCAGCTTTTGTGTAACTGTTCTTGCAATTTTAGATGTTGTTGCATCACTGTAAAGATATACCTCATCCACACTATGCCAATCCACGTGGTTGCGACTCAACTTGAAACTATGAATTGCTGTTACAAAGGAAAAAAAAGAGCAACTTTTAAATTAAGTCTACTATGATGAACTATGCATTTGGAAAATCATCACAAGTTCATAAAACTCAAGATTTTGTCCCATTAACTTCATTCTCTGAATGGGTGACTATTGTACATATCTTTCAATATACTGAATAATTGAATTATAACCTCTGTACTTCACTTCTTTAAGTATGTTTGTAAATATAAAATTCTCAACCTTCATGGAATCCAAAAGCAGTACACCATACATTACTCCCTATATCATTTTTTATTGTCCCATCTTAGGCCTAAAAAGGTTAATGGCATGACAATTTGACTTTTACAGTTTATTCTTAGATTTTGATGCATGTTATAGATTTTCTTCTGTAATTTAAGCCTCTGTCTTAATGGATATAGTAAAGGAAAAAATACAGTACAATAACCAGGTTTTTCAGTCTGAGATTCATAAGGGTTTTAAGACTATTTAATAAGTTTTTATTTGTGCTAGAAGATTGTGTCCTCTAACCTGAAAGTTCATGCCATTTGGAGGTGGTAAATGAAATAATTAAAATATTCTTGGAAATGAGTACCAATGATTCATTGGTTTCTGATTACCAGTCTGATCCCCTAACAAGGTAAATTTTAAAAAAATTGTTCTTTTCCCTACTATATCCTGTATTAAAAAAAAAGTGACCTAGCAAACTGATTTTTAGATGCTTAATTTGTTAATTCAGATGCTAATTTTTGTCCTATCAAAAATATTTAGGTTTGAATTGAATGAAGAGTTTTAAATATACCTAAATAATTGTTGTGGAGAAAAAACCTACAAGAAAAGAAAAATCATTTAACTCCAAGTACTAACTATAACAATACTACCACTTAGCATTTTTAAAGTTATTATTTTCTGAAAGATTCAAAGAAGGATCTGGTATGATATTAAGAAAAATTTCATATTCACCTTGGGTCAAGAAGCAGGGCTCATGTATTTGTTTTATCTTAATAACTATTTTAGGTTACCCTACTTTTTCCCACAAAATTCTTGTGAAGCAGTATATATTAACTTCATTTTATAGCAGTAAAAACAAAAGGTAGAAAGAGATTAAAGACTTGCCACACGTGTTTATTTTTTGGTGGCAGTGCTAAGCTCTCATGTCTGATGAATGTAATTTCCAATGAAAAAATGTAAGGCCAGGTATGGTGGTGGCACAACTGTAATCCCTGCCACTGGGAAGACTGAAGATGGTGGATCAATTGAGCTCAGAAGTTCAGAGTTGCAGGATGACATACATAATCTAGTGGGTTTACACTAAGTCTGGAATCAACATGGTGAGACTCAGAGAGTAGACAGCCTATGGAGAAGCAAAGTGGCCAAGGCTGAAAACAAAGCAGGTCAAAGTTCACATGCTGATCTCTTGCGGTATCCGGCCAATGCATGTCTAGCCTATTCAGGACAGAGAGGCAAGAAAGAAAAGGGTGGGGGGAGAAGAGAGGGATGGATTTAAAGTTGACTTGTAGTTCATTATAGAACTTTGATGATACTCTCCTGGGTCAACAGTTGCAACCATAAAAGTCTTTATTTTTGTTATGTCTGAGGTAGCATATGATACTTAGATACAAGTGTTACAAATGAAAATTTTAGGCAATGGGGTTAAGAGACTTGCCCAAGATCTCACAGCTAGGCAATGATTAAGTTTCTGAGGCTGATTTGAACTCAGGTTTATCTGACTCCAGAGCTGGTGCTCTATCCACTGTGCCACCTAGCTGCCCCATGAATGGAATTTTTAAAAATTCATTCAAATGTGGAAGTCTACTTCTTCCATTTATCTTGTAATGTTATTAACAATGTACATAAGACAATGTTTAAATTATTACAAACAACTGTGACAGTAATATTTTTATATATAAGGAAATGATAGGTAGACAAATTTAATGTATATAAAGAAAAATTTTCAAATATTTTGTATTAAAAATCATCCAGAAAATGATTCTACCCCAATCTAAATCTTTTCATAAAACATTTCTAATAGCAAATATTTTGATACTTTCAATATTAAAAATTCAAGAATAATATATTTAGCACTATTAGGAGAATGATGAAGAAAATGGACTCTTTAGGTAGCTTTGACCCAAATGTATCAATAACTTCAACACTGTTAACCCTTACTGGCTCACATACATCTTATTTACAAATGTATGAATATTTCCATAGCTAATTATATATAGACTAGAGACTAAAAAAATAAACATAAAGAATACAAGGATACCTACCAATTCCCTAGAATTTAAACATACATTATTTGCCTAAAAAGTAAATTACTGAATCTTTCAGAACACTTTACCAAAATAAACAACCAAATGCCAAAAGCCAGGAATATAACTACATGGAGAAAAAAAACAAAACCAAACTACAATTACTGTACCTTGGGAACGCTTTCGTTTAAGACATGCAGCATCTGTACTCTCCTTATATCCTCTCCATTTGAACAAAGGGAGGGAGAAGGGAGGGAGGTGGTAGACAACTAAGAAAGTAAAAACACTGAGCTTCAAAGTAAATTTTAAATGAGGGTATTATATTTTCTTTTTGTTGTAGTGGTAACAGAAATGATGAATTATATTGGACAAACATTATTTAAGTACTCAATTATATAATATCTAATTATAATTTAAAAAGTAAAAGAACATCCTCATAATGTTTATCAAATATATCATCTGCTTTCATTGAGGAAACAAAAAGCAAACATGGCATCTAAACTCTTTAGCTAAAAACAACTGTGCAACTTTGCATTTAGAAGCTTTGCATAACATATACAAAGTAAGATGCCATTTTTGTTTTCACACATAGGTAAAAATTTTCTTGTAAGAGATTTAGGATTTACCTTCCCACCCACTAAAGTTATTTACATTTACCAAATATGTATAAATGATCCAAGTATAAAGTTCATGAACAAGTTATGAATTCAATAGATACTTTTTAACATCGAAACAAAAGTTTTACTGAGAAAATTAAGATGCTTCTGAGTGAGCTCTTGCAGGGTGTCTTTCATATTACTGAAGCCCTTCTGTGGTAGATAAGGAAAGTCTTATTTTTCATAAGACTAACCAAGTTGTCAGAAGATTTTTAAAATATATATTTCAGATACGTAAGTAAAAGGGTATAACCAAAAATGGAAAACCAAATTGCAAACTATGTGATCAAAACCATATGCTTAATGAAAGATACTGGCAAAAAAACATATAAACATGAATCAAACAACAAAAGGATGTATCATATTTGGTAAACAGTAAATAAACCTTCATATCAACCATTAATAGTTTCATTTGATACAACTGTGAAAAGATAAATATTTTAAAATTCATTTGAAGTCTCACCTTACAATGAAACTTCTGACATATTCAGTTAATAAACTATAGAATATATAGAATTTAATTTACATTGGTGACTATAACCTCATTCCCTTCTTTCTAAAAGTAACATTATAGAAAGGTTTTAAATACAGCTCAAAAAAATGAAGATCATTAGTATTCTATTTGTAATATAATACATATATAGTATTCTATTTGTAATATAATACATATAAAATATAGTCTTGAATTTCACTCAAAAATTTTGGTCATTAAAAGAAGCAGAAGCTTACGAAGCTTAATATAACTACAATATTTTAAAGAAGCATGAAAGCTAAAAGCCATGACAGAAAAAAAGCTAAAAATGCTGCATTATAAGATTATGCATTATATAATAGGAAAAACACCGAACACTGAAGAGAAAACATGCGAGTGAAATTAAGTTTTGTCATTAAAAATGTTTCTTCTTTCATGTGCCTTCTGGTCAGTTATTGAGAAAGATCTATTACATGTCTGAGGATAAGGGCTTTTGTCAATGAGTTGTTATCTTTAAAAAAATTCATTAGTAAAATCTGACAAGTGGTCAAAGTAGAACAAATTGAAGTCTTTCTGAGCCAAACCTGAAAACACAAAACTTAAGAAAATTTCAAATGACAAACAGTACTGTAGCCACATTTTTATTTCAATTATTTAATTTTAAGAAAATGGAAAATATCCATCTAAACTACAAAAGAATATAACAAAAGCTAGTGTTCAGTATGCCTGTTTGACCATGGGTAATTAATTTAAATTTAAAAAATAAATCAAAGGTACTATGTTTCATAGTCCATGCCTTGCCAAAATACATGGTTATCAAGGAGAATGGAAAATATATTAGGTACATATTCTTTACAAATTTCAAATTTTTTCTAAATACTGAATATTGGAGCCATTTCCTGTGGTTTCTCTCTACTTCAAATTTCACTTCAAATTATTTGCTTTACTTACCTCAAAAACCTTGAGTTTTATTTAGAGTGCTTCATTTAGGACAGTTTCATTCTAAATAATGAACTCATAAACCCCACTCCTTCCACTGTAATAGTATAATGACAGAAATTTGTAATAAGAAATAACCTAATAATAATGATAATCTAATAAATTTGACTTTGAATCTTGGGGTAGTTATATTTTCTAAAAGGGGGAAGAGTCAACATGGATTCAACAAGAATAAATTAGCACAGATTAACTTTTTTTTCCCTTTCTTTTTTGATCAGGAATAATAAACTGGTAGTCCAGGGAAATAGTATATATTTAGATCACTTAGATTTTAGCAGAACATTTAACAGTCTCATAATTTGTTATGGAAAAGATGGAAAGAAAAAGGCTAGATTATAATATAATTAGGATTTTCAATTAGCCTCAAAAGAGAAGTTATTAATCACTTAGTGTCAACTTAGATTTCTAGTATAGTATTCTAAAGACCCACCTTAACCATGTGTTGATGAATGCTTTATCATTTAACTGAATAAAAGCATGTTTATTATATTGCAGGCAGATGACATAAACCACAAGAATGAGACAAGATTCAAAAACATCCTAACAGCCTACAACATTGGATTGAAGATATTTAAGATAAATTTAACAGATATAAATATAGGACTTTGGTTTCAAAAAATGTCACAAGTACAATATAGGGGGAGTTTTGGTTAGAGAGATTTATGTGTTTTGGTGGACCTCAAACACAATTTGAGACAGTGATGTGATTAACCAAAAGACATTCAATATTAAGTTACTTTAAAAGAGGTATAGCTTCTATAAATAAGAAGTGACAGTCCTGCTACTTGGCATATTATGCCACACTATTTTCCATTCTAGGTCTTTCTATAGAAAGGACCTTGATAAGTGGGAGAGAATCCAAAGAAGAGCACTAAGGACAGTGAAGGATCTTGACACCATGCCATATTATGATAAACTGAATTAAGTGGGGATGTCTGACCTAAAAGAAGCCTCAGGGGAAACATGATAAATATGTTGAAATAATTTCAAGTTATTATGGGGAAGGAGCAAGATGTAAAAAAAGCAAATTTTGGTTTTATGTCAGGGAAAACTTCTTAGCAACTAAGAATTATTAAAAAGAATTTCTTCAAGAAGAAGCTACATCACTCCTTGAGGGGTACTTTTATTGCTATAGGTTGGATTAAATGCTATTATAATCTTTGCAGTTTCTAAAATTCTGGTAATTTTGAATTAAAAGTAAAAGACTTGAATTTAAAATAAATTTTTAGATAGCCATTACGATCTATTGCTTATTTCAGGATTTCACCAAAACTGCCTTCATCTCCTCTCTTTAAAAGGTCTAGAATTCTGAAAAAAAAAGTTTTATAAATAGCAAGGAAAAGGAAAAGAGGACACTGAAAAAATATTAATCATTTGATCAAAAGAGCCTTCCTCCCTCTCCTTTCCTACTTCAAACCAACAACCTAATTTACTCCAACCACCAGAAATAGCAAATTAGTTCATTTTAAGCCTGATACTTATTATGAACAAGGTTAGGGAGCTGAAACTAAAAACAAAGCAAACAAAAGCAAAAAGCTTTCCCTGAAAGGACAAAGTAGAAAACGGAAGCTCCTAGATTTAAGAGGAGAAAGAAAAAACTGGTATAAAAAAATCACAAACATCAGAGAAGTGGGTATGGAGAGAGAAGCAGTAAATCTTGCAGAACCAAACATTAAGACTAAGTAATTAATAATCAAAACATGATTGAAGCAGGAAGGCAATCATTCCAATTAGCCTTACATTTTTTACATTATAATGTAAAGGTTACTCTGTGTCCTTTAAGGTTATAACACGACAGCTGGAAAGACTGATTAGTTAGCAAAAGATTAGTCTAACTATGATCAAAATGGTTTGTTATCAAAAGGTTGGCCACCAGGTCATGAGATTTTCTAGAAATAACAATTAACAGACAATAAAATAGAAAGGGATTCAATCTTTATTGGTAAAAGGGAATGCTACTTACATTGCTGAAATGATGAACTTTTGAAAAACTTACTTTATTACAAAACCCCCAAAGACAGTAAGAAAATTTTCTCCAGATTTCCAGGTTTTCATATACATGAAATCTCTAAATAAATATTTTCTCATCTGATAGCAAAAAATGAAAACAAATCAAACTGTATTCCTTTCATAGAGAAGTATACTGTTTTCTTTTATAATTATATTTAAATATGATAGTTTTACTTTTATTCAATTAATGCTTTCATGAATGCATTCTTCATATATTGCTCCCTCTACCCTAAATCTAGTAATAAAATTTGTGGCAATTTGCGGGAGGAGGGACCTAATTTCTTTGGGGGCAAAAGTGAACCTGAATAACCAAAAAGGAGAAAAGGTCTAAAGGAAAAAGAATTGATAAAATTTTATTTTAGGTAAGATATCTGAGGAAAAGAATATTTATCATCATAAAAATGTATGCATGCATATATGGATATGTAGATATTTAAAGCTATAAACATCTATACATACATACATACACATGTATACACATACACACACTCATAGCACTTAATAAAGCAAATCAACAGATGATCTTGATGATTCTTGACAACTGACTCTGAGATACTTTTAATTGACTGACAGAAAACAAACAAAAAATGTCACTAAGATCTCTCCAAAAAACCACATTCTTTTACCATCAATCTCTTCAGTATTTAAAAAATAATAGCTCACTCAATTAGTGCTTACACTTGAAAAAATATTTTCTTCATAATAATCCTCTAAGGTATGCGGTGTACTATATCCATTTTACAGATTGACAACTAGTTCTGAGAAACATATGGACTACCAGAAAACAAAATAACAAAATATTTCTAAGGTTGCTTCCAGAAAATTAATTTAATTGATTTAATGATTTAATTAAATTCTATTATGACTACTCATTATTTCATAACACCTTCAGAGAATATGTGTATGTATGTGTAAAAGAGGTGACACACAGTTTACAAAGTAAAAAATCCTCTGAGGTGGTGAAAGTAAGAACTGGGACACAAACCTGTTTTCTGACTTTCAGATCTAGTATTGTTTCCATGCTGATTTATAAATTATGCATTCAATTTTATTTTATATTCATAATATTCTGAAGCTAACTTATGTATGCATAAAAAAGCAAGTTTTGCTTTGATCATCATAGTCATAAAGTTTCTTCTCATCTCCAATAGTAATAACATATTTAAAAAAACTTAGGTAGAAAAGGTTTTTATTTCATAGGACAGTACTTTGGAGAAGAATTTTGGAAAATTATTGTGGAATTTAAAAATGCAATAATTAAACATCAAAAAGAAAAAAAGATAGTCTTTATAACTCCAGAGTGACCAAATTAAGCAGGACCAAAAAAGAAGTGCTTATTGTAAAAGAAAATAGGGTTATGTGACAGGCTATATCCACGTCAACAAAGCATTACTTTTATGGCTCATCTGTTTTTCAGAAATGGCTGCTACAAAAAGAAATTTTTAACTGAGATTTAACTATATTTCCCACACAATGAAATAAAGGTACATCAAGCTTCCCCTTAATCCTCAACTTAATATTGCAATTACAATGACTTACTTTTCCTTCAACTTGAAATCAAGCTTAAGATAAATGAAAAGAAGTCAAATGTAACTTATTAAGCTAAATATATTGAAACCAAAATATGACCAAAAATCAACTTAGAAAACATTAAATTGTGAATCATATAGTACCCTAGTTTGTGACTAACCTTCCTTCTTCTTTCCCCGTCCCCCCAAAAAAGGAATGATTCTTTGGGCCAGGAAAAACAAGTGAAAACCAACTATTTTAATATTTGAGTGTCAGTGATTTTTAATAACAATTACTAAGTTAATTTTTGCTTGACCAATACATGGGGTTTTTATTTGTTTTTGAGAGAAGATCTTTTATTGGCATGAGTATGCTTCATATTTACAGTGTAGGTTTTATAAGAGAACCTCCCAAAGAAAGGCAAGCATGGATGAAGAAACACTTCAAGAAAATAATATTAAAGAAATCTACAAAATACTAATCTACCTATTCTGTTATACTTACCAGCATAGTTGATTCCACTGCCTGCAGTAATAATAGAATAAAAGTATTTTAACACTGGCATACAAAAGATTTGTATTTTGCTAAATTTCCAAAATTTTTATCCACCTAAGACAATCTAGGTTATAAAATTAAATGTTACCAAATTCTTATCATAACAGAAATACTCTACTTTGAAAACATATTCAAATATATGGTGGCTCAATATAAGTAATAAATTATTTCAGCTATTAAAAATTATGTCTACTATATTTTATTCTAGTAGAGTAAAAAGTCTGCTCAGCTGAAGGAAAACTATCCCTATATATACCATTAGAGAGGTAATACTATGCTGTTAATGAGGTCCAAAAAATTCCTCTTGATAAAAGAAATTTAGTACAAGGTGCATGCTATATTAAATTTCACATTACAATATATTATAAAATTTCCATTAATTACCTAAGTAGTAAATTTTAATTTCAATTAATTTTAATTCACAGGACAGTTTGTGGCTAATAACTAAACATATTAAAGAGATGTTATTATAAAACAAGTACTGCATCCTAAATCATGAAGTGGTTATTCTAGCGGAATACTAAACCTTCATTTCAAGATTTCATTTAGACTACAGAACTTATATAAAGTAAAGAAACTGAATTGGTCTTACCATCTTTTCCATCTATGGGTCTTGACAATTCAACATCAAAATTTTCTTGCATCTGTTGACCCTTAAAACGCTTAAGGTGTTCTTGTTCAATTAAATTGCTTTCTTCCTCTTCCAGTGGCTGCCAAGTACCATCAATAAACCATTGTCCACGCATTACTGGTATTTTGTCACTTTCTGGAAACATAATTTAAAAAAATCATTTCAGCATTCTGCTTCTAAGGAACAATAAACAAAGTAACAATTTGATGTGTTATTCCTATACATTAAATACAACATTTAAAAAATGTTTAAGTTTCCAAGTGGAGATCTTAAGTTAGAACAATATATACATTTTCAATACCATGTTATTATTGCTGTTGTTTGCCTTCAATAGCATAGGGAGCTCTTGCTGAGAAAACTAGCTCTACCAAAGCAGACTGGCTTTTTTTTTTTTTTTGCAACTCACAGTCACCAAGTTATCTGAGGCACTGAGAAGTTAAATGACCTACTTAAGACCATTGTGCCCATGTGTTTTGGTATTTGAATCTAAATCTCTGTGAGTGTGAATCCAACTCTATCTGTTAATATCATTCTGTCTTTCAAATCCTTATTATATTAAGTGAAAGATTGCATCGTAAAAATGTTTATAAAAACAACATCACAACACTAATTACCTAAATGCTTAAAAATAGTACTTGAGCAGTCAGGAGAATTACTGTTTCATATGGCCAAGGGAACAATTCTGATACTACAGAAACAATCAGCACTATGCTGCATAATTTCTGCAACAGTGCATTCTGTTTTAATAGACTGTAAGTCAAAACTAAAGGTTTTAAAATACCGTATTTCTTAATATTTTTCTCTACTTCGCATTCAGAAAATTATAAAATGCTTTCCATATATAATCCTGTGAATATTTTTCTTTACTTTGAACCAACAAGCAACAGCTCCCAGGACAAATTCTTTGTGTCTTAATAAAAACATCAATCACGTTCACTGTTAAGCATTTGTCAAGTGTGTCTTTTGTCTTAGTTCTGTGGCTATGGCTGGAAAGTAACACCAAGTTCTCTATCTTAACCCTAATGATTTTCTAAATTCTATCTTTTGTTATCTTTCTTAGTTTCTCTAGGGGTGGTTGGAATATTTGATAGTGAATGAATTAAAAGTATTCCCTTCTTTCCTCCTTTCCTTCAAGTACTTACAGGTTCACTGTCCAAAGACCTAGTAAGATTTGTTGAGGTTAACAGGCCTCAAATCACTCTGGCTCTCCTAGACTGGCTGACAATGGTTCTCAGGATAAGTCTACTTAGTTACTGTACAGGACTTTTTGGGTTCAGAGTGAATTCCAATAGCATTTGTTTCTGTTTTGGTCAGGAAACCCTGAGGGTCTTCCTTTCCCAGACCGATCCATCAATCTATCTGTCTCTGTCTCTCCATCTCCCTCCTTCCCTCCCTTTCCTTCCCTCCTCCCTTCCTTTTTTTTTTTGATTATTTAAAAAGAAGTTCCTAGCTTTTATTACTGAGATATCCTGAGAGTCTTACCCTCCCAACAAATTTCTTTTTTGGAAGTGGACATTCTTGGCCTCTTTCCTCATCTCTCTCTTACCTAACTTTAAAATTTGTTGCCTCAGTCAAACTGTGACTTGGGAAAGATCTAGCTTGAAAATGCCAAGGTCTCTCACTGCATGCAAGGCTATCCCTGGTAATCCTGATCCACATATGGTCACTGGGCGCAGATGACCCCGTAAGGGAAAGTAAAGCTGGTGACTTTGCATAGTGCTCCCTCACTTAAATTCAAGTCACTAGCATGCCATGGCATCACCTCCCTGATGTTACAAGGACAATGACAAGAAAGTAAATAATATAGCAGTGGATAAGGACTTAATTCTCATACCAAAGCCCTCAAATATAAAACTCTTTAGTAATTAATAAATTTTAAGAATAAACCTTTTAATCACCTTTTACTTTGCCCCTTTAACAAGTACATACTTTAAAATTATATCAGAATTCAAATTAACCTACAATTCTCCTCTACTGTTGAAGTTTGAAAAATATCAGGGACAAAAAGAATAAAAAAAAGTAAATGAATTTAAGTATACTAGTTATCTTCAATGGAAAATCAGGACAAAGAAGGCCCTATAGGGTGTCACAAAGAAAGGCCAAAAGAAACAAAATGAATCACAGTAACATTCTTCCTACAATACTTAAAGGTTTACACATTGAATTCTGTGAGGCATATAATGTAAATACTATTCTCAGAAACACAGTGATCCAAGACAACTCTGAGGTACTCCCAGGATGAAAGATGCTGTAAGGATCCCCATACCACAACCACTTCCCTCTTTTTACTATTAGGAGATTCCCCCTGTTTTCCAGACTAAGGCCCAGCAAGCCAAGTAGTGACTTGAGCTTGGCATAACAACAAAATCTCAGAATTGTTTCACACCAGTACCAGATGGTCTTTGAGCTTGGACAAACACCTGTAGTACCCAATTAAACTTGTCTCATTGTTACTGATTATTGTCATGTGTGTGTGTGAAAAAATATATATATGTATAGAAAGAGGGAGGGAGGGAGAGAGAGAGATTGATTTGCCAACACTAAAGCAGTTCATGTGGCTAGTTTCCTTCCTCTAACAAAATAAAGTGTTATGCTTATAACCACTACTAGCTTTTTGGTTTTACTTTTGTTGGTTTTTTAAATTTTATTTTTCAGAGTTATCTGTGGTGAGTTCTTTGGTATTTTTAGGATTAAAAGCAATTGAAAAGTTTCTGTGGGGGGCAGCTAGGTGGCTCAATAGATAGTACACCAGCCCTGGACTCAGAAGGACTTGAGTTCAAATCCATCATAGACACTTAAAAATTAATTAGCTGTGTGCCCTTGGGCAAGTCACTTAACCCTAATGCATTGCAAAAAACAAGCCTCTGATTCTAGCCATTTGATTTCAGTGTTGAGAGTGCTGCCCATCTCCAGAGGAAAAAAACTGGTTTAGCCTGAATGCAAATGAAAGGTAACCTATCTTTCTTTCTTTCTTTCTTTCTTTCTTTCTTTCTTTCTTTCTTTCTTTCTTTCTTTCTTTCTCTTTCTTTCTTTCTTTCTATTAAAGATATTATTTGAGTGTAACAATTTCCCCCCATCTTACTTCCCTCCCCCCCACCCCCACAGAAAGCAATCTGTCAGTTTTTACTTTGTTTCCATGTTGTACCTTGATCCAAATTGGGTGTGATAAGAGAGAAATCGTATCCTTAAAGAAGAGACAAGAAGTCTAAGACGTAATAAGATCAGACAATAAGTTATCTGTTTTTTTTTCTAAATTAAAGGGAATAGTCCTTGGTCTTTGTTCAAACTCCACGGCTCTTTATCTGGATACAAGATGGCACTCTCCTTTGCAGACAGCCAAAAATTGTTAATGAGCGAATCCTTCAAGGTTGATCATCAACCCCATGTTGCTGATAGGGTGTACAGTGTTTTTATGGTTCTGCTCATCTCACTCAGCATCAAGTTCATGCAAATCCCTCCAGGCTTCCCTGAAATCCTGTCCCTCCTGGTTTCTAATAGAACAATAGTGTTCTATGACATACATATACCACAGTTTGCTAAGCCATTCCCCAATTGAAGGACATTTACTTGATTTCCAATTCTTTGCCCCCCACAAACAGGGCTTCTATGAATATTTTTACACTTTTTCATCATCTCTTCTGGGTATTAAGACCCAGTAGTGGTATTGCTGGGTCAAAGGGTATGCACATTTTTGTTGCCCTTTGGGTGTAGTTCCAAATAGCTCTCCAGAAAGGTTGGATGAGTTCACAGTTCCACCAACAGTGTAATAGTGTCCCAGATTTCCCACATCCCTTCCAACAATGATCATTATCCTTTCTGGTCATATTGGCCCATCTGAGAGGTGTGAGGTGGTAGCTCAGAGAAGCTTTAATTTGCATTTCTCTAATAATTAATGATTTAGAGCATTTTTTTCATATGTCTATGGATTGCTTTGATCTCATCTGTAAATTGCCTTTGCATATCCTTTGACCATTTGTCAATTGGGGAATGGCCTTTTTTGTTTTAAAAATATGACCCAGTTCTCTGTATAGTTTAGAAACGAGTCCTTTGTCAGAATCATTAGTTGTAAAGATTGTCTCCCCATTTACTACATTTCTTTTGATCTTGGTTACAGTGGTTTTATCTGTGCAAAAGCCTTTTAATTTAATGTAATTGAAATCATCTAGTTGGTTTTTGGTGATGTTCTCCAACTCTTCCTTAGTCATAAACTGCTCCCCTTTCCATAGATCTGACAGGTAAACTAGTCCTTGATCTTCTAATTTGCTTATAGTATTGTTTTTTATGTCTATGTCCTGTAACCATTTGGATCTTATCTTGGTAAAGGGTGTGTAGTGTTGGTCTAATCTAAGTTTCTTCCATACTAACTTCCAATTATCCCAGCAGTTTTTATCAGAGGGAGTTTTTATCCCAGTAGCTGGACTCTTTGGGTTTATCAAACAGCAGATTATTATAATCACCTCCTGCTTTTGCACCTAGTCTATTCCACTGATCCACCACTTTATTTCTTAGCCAATACCAAACAGTTTTGATGACTGATGCTTTATAATATAATTTTAGATCAGGTAGGGCTAAGCCATCTTCTTTTGTACTTTTTTCCATTAAGCTCCTGGAAATTCTTGACTTTTTATTTCTCCATATGAATTTACTTACAATTTTTTCTAACTCATTAAAGTAATTTTTTGGAATTTTGATTGGTAGGGCACTAAACAGATAGTTTAGTTTTGATAGAATTGTCATTTTTATTATATTAGCTCTCCCTATCCATGAGCAGTTGATATTTGCCCAGTTATTTAAATCTGATTTAATTTGTGTGAGAAGTGTTTCATAATTGTTTTCAAAAAGATTCTGAGTCTGTCTTGGCAAATAGACTCCCAGGTATTTTATACTGTCTGAGGTTACTTTGAATGAGTTTATTTTATAAACCTGCAACTTTGCTAAAATTGCTAATTGTTTCCAGTAGTTTTTTGGATGATTTCTTGGGATTCTCTAGGTAGACCATCATGTCATCTGCAAAGAGTGAGAGTTTTGTCTCTTTCTTCCCAATTCTAATTCCTTCAATTTCTTTTTCTTCTCTAATTGCTGAAGCTAACATTTTCTAATACAATATTGAATAGTAGTGGTGATAATCCTTGTTTCAGCCAGATCTTATTGGGAATGCCTCTAGCCTCTCCCCTTTGAATATAATGCTTGCTGATGGTTTCAGATAGATACTACTAATTATTCTAAGGAACAGTCCATTTGAAAGGTATTTTTTCCTTATTTTCTTTAATGTTCTTGAGGTTTTTGGGGGTTTGTTTTCTTTCACAGCATAATTTAAGATGAAACTGTTTTGCAAGATTACACATATAACCTATGTCAAATTGCTTGACTTCTCAATAGATGAGGAGAGAATCTGAAACTCAGAATTTGAAACAAGAATGTTAAAATTGTTTTTACATGTAACTGAGGGGAAATGAAATTACAAAACGAAAACAATAAAAGAATATGAAGGATTGTTACTCTTCTAAACCAAAACCAGAAGGATTTTCAGGTTAAGCCCTAAGATCTAAGATCCAAACTTATAAGAGAAATATCATTAATGATCAATGCTTTGGGGAGATCCAGGTTTCCCCTTTTTTCTATAGTGTCCATTTCAAAGTTCAGTCTCTGAAAGGCCATGACTGAATCAATCTTTGCCCGACCCCAACCAATGTTCAAGGAACTTAATCTCATTGTATTCTACTCGTTTGGATGGGAATAATTTTTTTATTAGATTGCCTAAGGCTGGGGGTAATTTAGAAGTAAATGACAATCAAAATTCATTGAAATAAGTTCAGTCCTCATTGTTACATTCATTTTATCATTGTTAACCACTACTCAGCTGACAATCATCCTCTTCCAAGAGCATCAAAAGAAGAGAGGCAGTCATGACTGTGGCATTCTGTTGAAGATGTATTAGAGAAATAGTGTCTTGCCTTTCCTGTAATATTAAGGAATTATTACCTGTGTTTGGCATTTTCTGTCTTCCTCTGACTTCTTTCCCATTACTCAGTCTAATCCTCTTCTCAAATGTAAATTTACTAAGATAATACAAATCTCAGTCTCTTCCTCCTCCTCCACCAGTCTGGCTTCTAGCCTTCCAAGGTAATATGCCTGACTCTGCTCCCATCCAGGCAGGTCACTCCTTGATCCCCTTCTCCACCTAACTCCACCTGAACAGGAGGTGGGCTAAGTTCCCTATGAAGTTTGGCCCACTCTCCTCTCCAAGTTGCTGGATCCAAGTGATGTGAGCCTAGCTGTCTCATGGCTATTTCTTTTTCCCTTTCTTAACTATCTTTGATGTTCTCACCAGTTCAGCTTGTAACTGTTTCTTCTTAGCTTAATTTTACCATCTTCTTAAAAACCCAACCTTCTTTTACTTGCTAAAGAACTTAAACCTGTGAAATAAAATTTAAGCCTTTTCTTACACTGCTGAGTTAGGAGAGCCTTCTGTGATTTCATCACTGATAAAAGAACCCACATCTACCCTTCAGCTCCACCTCAAACCCTTTCCTGGCTTCAATTCCAGAAGGCCACTGACCACTTTTATAAATAACATGCTAGTATTACTGATAAAATGATTAAATTACCCAGAAATTATATCTCAAAATTTTTAAATGTCATACTTCTTTTTTGTGTTGGAATAATTTCCTAAGGAAAGTTCACAAAAAATTACCCTGCTGCTATACACTTAAAAATTGCTCTCAGTGTTCAATACCTCGAGGCTGTCCAACCTTACTTTTACAAGTTTTTATTGAAACAATAGACAATATATTTTGATTTTGCTGCTTTAGTGAGAGCTCTGCTGTGGCCAACTTCCTTTACCAAAGCATTTAGTAAACCTACAGGGGGCCACATTTTGGACAGCCCTGCTCTAGGTCATGTGAGCAACAAGATGGAAGAATAGACATTTTCCTCTGATCCCTACATCTTTTTTTATTTTTTAGATTTTTCAAGGCAATGGGGTTAAGTGGCTTGCCCAAGGCCACACAACTAGATAATTATCAAATGTCTGAGGTTGCATTTGAACCCAGGTACTCCTGACTCCAAGGCTGGTGCTCTATTTCACTGCACCACCTAGCCGCCCCCATGATCCCTACATCTTTCAAATCATTTAGTGTGGGATAAAAATCCACTTTAAAAATATAGTGACTCACAAAACTCTCACTCTTCGCAGATGACATGATGGTCTACCTAGAGAATCCTAAGAAATCATCTAAAAAACTACTGGAAACAATTAGCAATTTAGGCAAAGTTGCAGGTTATAAAATAAACCCTCATAAATCCTCAAGTTTTCTATACATATCTAGCAAGAAACAGCAGAAAGAGCTAGAAAGAGAAATCCCATTCAAAGTAACCTCAGACAGTGTAAAATATTTGGGAGTCTATTTGCCAAGACGACTCAGAATCTTTTTGAAAACAATTATGAAACACTTCTCACACAAATTAAATCAGATTTAAATAACTGGGCAAATATCAACTGCTCATGGATAGGTAGAGCTAATATAATAAAAATGATAATTCTACCAAAACAAAACTATCTGTTTAGTGCCCTGCCAATCAAAATTCCAAAAAATTACTTTAATGAGTTAGAAAAATATTGTAAGTAAATTCATATGGAGAAATAAAAAGTCAAGAATTTCCAGGAGCTTAATGAAAAAAATGCAAAAGAAGGTGGCTTAGCACTACCTGATCTAAAATTATATTATAAAGCATCAGTCATCAAAACTGTTTGGTATTGGCTAAGAAATAGAGTGGTGGACCAGTGGAATAGACTAGGTGTAAAAGCAGGAGAGGATTATAGTAATCTGCTGTTTGATAAACCCAAAGAGTCAGGCCATTGGGAAAAAAACTCCCTGATAAAAACTGCTGGGGTAATTGGAAGTTAGTATGGAAGAAACTTAGATTAGACCAACACCTCATACCCTTTACCAAGATAAGATCCAAATGGTTACAGGACATAGACATAAAAAAACAATACTATAAGCAAATTAGAAGATCAAGGACTAGCCTACCTGTCAGATCTATGGAAAGGGGAACAGTTTATGACTAAGGAAGAGTTGGAGAACATCACTAAAAACCAATTGGATGATTTCGATTACATTAAATTAAAAAGCTTTTGCACAGATAAAACCAATGTAATCAAGATCAAAAGAAAAGTAGTAAATGGGGAGACAATCTTTACAACTAATGATTCTGACAAAGGACTCATTTCTAAAATATACAGAGAACTGAGTCATATTTTTAAAACAAAAAGCCATTCCCCAATTGACAAATGGTCAAAGGATATGCAAAGGCAATTTACAGATGAGGAGATCAAAGCAATCCATAGCCATATGAAAAAATGCTCTAGGAGCGGTTAGGTGGCCCAGTGGATAAAGCACTGGGCCTGGAGTCAGGAATACTTGAGTTCAAATCCGGCCTCAGACACTTAATAATTACCTCCTAGCTGTGTGGCCTTGGGCAAATCACTTAACTCCATTTGCCTTACAAAAACCTAAAAAAAAAATTCTCTAAATCATTAATTATTAGAGAAATGCAAATTAAAGCTTCTCTGTGGTACTACCTCACACCACTCAGATTGGCCAGTATGACCAGGAAGGATAATGATCATTGTTGGAAGGGATGTGGGAAATCTGGGACAGTATTACACTGTTGGTGGAGCTGTGAACTCATCCAACCCTTCTGGAGAACTATTTGGAACTACGCCCAAAGGGCAACAAAAATGTGCATACCCTTTGACCCAGCAATACCACTACTGGGTCTATACCCTGAAGAGATGAGGAAAAAGGGTAAAAATATTACTTGTACAAAAATATTTATAGCAGCCCTGTTTGTGGTGGCAAAGAATTGGAAATCCAGTAAATGTCCTTCAATTGGGGAATGGCTTAGCAAACTGTGGTATATGTATGTCATGGAACACTATTGTTCTATTAGAAACCAGGAGGGACGGGATTTCAGGGAAACCTGGAGGGATTTGCATGAACTGATGCTGAATGACATGAGCAGAACCAGAAAAACACTGTACCCCCTAACAGCAACATGGGAGTGATGTTCAACCTGGAAGGACTTGCTCATTCCATCAGTGCAACAGTTGGGAACAATTTTGGGCTGTCTGCAAAGGAGAGTGCCATCTGTATCCAGGTAAGGAGCTGTGGAGTTTGAACAAAACAAAGTACAAGGACTATTCCATTTACTTTGAAAAAAAAAAACAGATATCTTATTGTCTGATCTTGTTACCTCTGAGAATTCTGTTCTCTTTAAGGATATGATTTCTCTCTCATCACACCCAATTTGGATCAAGGTACAATATGGAAAGAAAGTAAAGACTGATGGATTGCTATCTGTGGGGTGGGGGGAGGGAAGCAAGATTGGGGGAAAATTGTAAAACTCAAATAATATCTTTAATAAAAATAAAAAAAAATAAAAAAAGGATAAAGACCTACAAAGGAAGATAACTCATTTTCTCTCAGGGAAGTTCATTCAAGTATCTGTTTATTGAATAAATAAAAGCACAGAATTAAGGGTTCCAAAAAAAAATATAGTGACTCCTCTGAGCAAAAAAAAAAAAAAGTTTATTTTGGCTTTTCTCGAGAAAAGGGCACACTACAGGCTCACAAAGGTAGTGAAGATCAAGGAGTTACCCCAATTGACAGTCAAACAAGATTATATGGCCTAATGTGATCCCCTCCTCCTCCTTCCTTCCTATTGTCCCTTTCTTTCAACTCACTGGTTAGTCTTCAGAGTTAGATTCTACTTGCAAAAATCTACCCCAGCAACAAAGAAAAGAATGAAAGATTTTCGTAAAATATTACCTCATCATCCAGACAGTGAGAATAATCTTCAAGATTATATCTTATTGAAGTAATGTAAATCATTTTGAAAGGCAAGATCAAGGACAATCTATTTATCATCAAACAAGTGGAGTCTTATGAACTTCCTTGTAATGCAAAGTTTTTCTCATGGGAACAGTCTACTGTTCTCCCACTTAAGATAGTTTTATCATCAAATAGATGACTAAATAGAAATAAAAATGCAAGGTCTCTCTGGAAATAGTCCACTGTTTCCCCCGCCTAACAGAACCAGGAGGGTGCCTGGCTTGGAATTTGAGGTCTCTCTCCCTCTTTCTTCTAAGAATAGTCTAAGAGTAATAGTCTGTCTTTGTTTTAATGATCTTTAATCCTGAGAGGATTTCACTAGGAATATTAACTCTTAAAGAGGGAATATTCCACTCATCTTCAAAACAGAAAGTATATACCAAAGATAAAGCAACTTCAACTTTTTCCATTCTTTAAGACATCCAGAATCTAAAAATTAAAGTTTGAAAGGAACAAAAAACCCATGAACTGATACTTATTAAACTTGAGCACCCTTTCTCCACTTCCCAAACTACTGGAAAGGGAGGCTGAAGGAGCAGCCAAGGATACAAAACACAACCTCACACAATTACTCCCCACTCCCACTTCCAGTATCCAGCAAAACAGGTTTGAGAATTCAGAAGTTTGCTGCAACAGACAATATGGGGGAGAGGGGGTGCGACTTCCAGAGGAACAGTCTACTGGGGGCTGGGATAACCCCAAAGCACCAGCTCTATGAAGTGCTGAATTGCCAATGCTAGGTGGACAACCCAGAAGTATCAGCTTAGCTGCTAGTATAAGGTAAGAGAACAAAAGGAAGGAGAGCTGTTGTGCAGTACTCCATTAAGCCTGAAGAAAAAAGCTCATTACCCAGCAGAGCCTAGACCCAACTAGAGCTACCCAAAATTCACTTGGGGCAGAAATTTAAGATGGTGAAACATGAATTGTCCAGCCTGGGAGGAGGAGAAGCTTTGAGACCCAGGAAATCACCTTGTGCTGGGGGTCAGAGACAGAGAGCAAATGGGAAAAATGAAGGCGGGGTGGGGTGGGGATGAAAACAAAAATTACCAGAGATTTCAGAAAGATTAAAAAAATAGTGACTTTGAACATAAACACATTAATCAACAAGGAAAACATTAAGAACAGTAGGAAATCTGATTCCACATTTAGTAAATGAATTCTGGTACTGATGAATAAAAACTACAAAACAGAGGAAATTATTCAACATGATGAGACATAGTGGAATGTGATATCAAATGATTCAAAGGAGAAATAAGAATTATTAAGGCAAAAAATTTATACTTTGCAAAGCAAAAATAATGGACAAAATAAAAAACTGGAACCTGCAACAGCAAGTTCCATCAAGACAAAAAATAAAGAATATTTTGATATTTCAAGGATAAGGAAAGCTAGTCCACAAAGAGAAAAAAACAAAAAAAAATAATGTACTAGAAAATATGGCTACTATCCATCTCCAAGACAGGAAGGATAAAAACCCTTAAACAATGTGATACAAGGAATATTACAAGAATGGGGCAGCTTGGCGGTGCAGTAGATAGAGCACCAGCCCTGGGGTCTGGAGGATTTGAGTTCAAATTGTGTCTCAGACACTTAATACTTTCTTAGTTGTGTGACCTTTAAGTCACTTAACCCCATTGCCTTGTAAAAACTAAAAGAAATAATACAAGAGAAATGTTCAAAACTTCAGAACATAGAAAATGAAATACCTACTGAAAGAATTCATAGATCACCTCCAGTAAAAAAAAAATGCAAGGTTACAAACTCCAAAACACATGTGATTCAATTTAAAAATAAATTCATTAAAAAAATAAATTCTTCAACATAAAGGCCTTTAAATACAAAGGAAAGGAAATTCAAATGAGGGAATAGAATGATGTGTTCTAAAGATTAATGAAGCACAAGATACAGACCAGGGTGAGTTACTCTGCAAAGCTAAACTTAACTATGTTAGGGCAAGGGAAGAAAAGACATTCAAGAATAAGAAGTATTTGAAACATTTTTAGACAGAAAAACAGAAGTGAAGAGATTATTTGCTTCCCCTACACATCAAACAACAGATACACAGGAAGGGTGAATAAACATACTATTTGCCAAGGATAGAAACAGAGTAACAGCAGAGCTTACTGAGAGATCTTTTTTCTAAATATATAATAGAATACAGAGATGAAAGTGGAAGTACAGTGGAAGTTGACAGTAAAAGATGGACCTGGGGATTATGCACACAAGCTGATGATACCTCACCTAGAAGGTAAATTGATGTTTTTTTATGTGACTACATTACAACAGGGGCATCTAGATAGCACAGTGGGTAGAGGACCCAAGTTCAAATTTGGCTTAGACTCTTAGTAGTTATGTGACCTTGGGTCAGTTACTGAACTAGCTGTGTGATCCTGGGCAAGTCACTTAATTCTAATTGAGTCCTCCTGATTCATGGCTCCAGAGGAAAAAGTGAGGCTGGTGACTTAGTCCAGCACTGCCCTCGCTCAAATCCAACTCATTTGCATATCATGGCATCAATTCCCTGATGTCATGCTTCAAAAATGAACATAATCACATTACAACATGGGAGGGCACATGAAAGTGAGGAAGAAGAGCAGGGAGATAGACGAATGTGAGTCAAATTAAAAGGCTATCAGGGAGAAGGTGATTGCTGTGGTCTCAAAAAAAGAGATCCTATAGTATAGTGGATAAAAAGGAAGGGAAAGAAAAATTTGAGGAGGAGAAAGAAAAAAGTGAGGAAAAGAAACTGTGTTTTGGTGGTGGGAGGCAGTTCCATTAATGAATGAATGTGATGGAGTACTATTATTCTCTAAGAAATCATGAACTGGCAGACATCGGGAAGGATTTGCAACAACTTATGCCAATTGAGATGAGGAGAACCAGAAGAACATTGTACACATTATAGCAACATTGGGGGATGACCAACTACAATGGACTTAAGTTACTCTCAGCAGTACAATAATCCAAGACAATTCTAAAGGACGTGAAGGAAAGGCCCATCCACATCCAGAGAAAAAGCTATGGTTTCCGAAACAAAGAAAAGCATACCATGTTCACTTTTCCTTTCTGTTCCATTTTTTTAAAAACCTCCTTAGTTCTAGTTCTTTCACAATTTTAAATGGAAAACCTTATCATGTTGTTTGCTGCCATGGGGAGGGAGGTGAAAAATGTGGATTGCAAAAGAATATTGAAAAGTATCTTTGAAAGCAATTGGAAAATAAATGAATGAATGAAAAAATTAAATAAATGAATGAATAAATAAATAACAGGTCCTTTAAAAGCCCACATGTGGGAGAGCATGAACCTAGGGAATAGATTTTTATTTATTTATTTTTGGTGGTTGTTTTTATTTTTTTTAATAAAAGATTTTATTTATTTTGAATTTTATAATTTTTTCCCCTAATCTTGCTTCCTTCCCCCCCACCTCCCACAGAAGGCAGTCTGTTAGTCTTTACGTTGTTTCCATGGTATACATTGATCTAAGTTGAATGTGATGAGAGAGAAATCATATCCTTTAGGAAGAAAAATAAAGAATAAGAGATAGCAAAATCACATAATAAGAAAATGGTATTTTTTTAAATTAAAGGTAATAGTCTTTGGTCTTTATTCAAATTCCTTTCTCAGGATACAGATGGCATTCTCCATCGCAGATACCCCAAAATTGTGCCTGATTGTTGCACTGATAGAATAAGCAAGTCCATTAAGGTTGATCATCACCCCCATGTTGCTGATAGGGTATATAATGTTCTTCTGGTTCTGCTCATCTCACTCAGCATCAGTTCATGCAAATCCTTCCAGGCTTCCCTGAATTCCCATCCCTCCTGGTTTCTAATAGAACAATAGTGTTCCATGACATACATATACCACAGTTTATCAAGCCATTCCCCAGTTGAAGGACATTCACTTAATTTCCAATTCTTTGCCACCACAAACAGAGCTGCTATAAATATTTTTGTACAAGTGATTTACCCTTTTTCATCAACTCTTCAGGGTACAGACCAAGTAGTGGTATTTCTGGGTCGAAGGGTATGCACATTTTTGTTGCCCTTTGGGCAAAATTCCAAATTGCTCTCCAGAAAGGTTGGATGAGTTCACAGCTTCACCAACAATGTATTAGTGTCCCAGATTTCCCACATCCCTTCCAACATTGATCATTGTACTTTCTGGTCATATTGGCCAGTCTGAGAGGTGTGAGGTGGTACCTCAGAGATGCTTTTACTTTCATTTCTCTAATAAGTAGTGATTTAGAGCAATTTTTCATATGACTATGGATCTCTTTGATTTCCCCATCTGTAAATTGCTTTTTGCATATCCTTTGACCATTTGTCAACTGGGGAATAACTTTTTTTAAAATTTGACTCAATTCTCTGTATATTTTAGAAATGAGTTCTTTGTCAGAAATACTAGTTGTAAAAAAACGTTTCCCAATTTACTACATTTCTTTTAATATTGGTTACAAAATTGTGTAGTTTGTTTTTAATGATGTTCTCCATCTGGGAAGAGATTTTAAAAGTTAATTTTGGAAAAAAGGTAACTAGGGAAGGATATAAATAAGTTGTAGACTACATTATCAGGGACATACGGGGAAAGGAGTACATAGGGAAATGTCCACTCTGACACCTACAATAAGTGATATTATTTTAGAAGTGAAAACAATGGAAACTGAGAATCCATGAACAATATCTACAAGGCAGAGGCAGAAAACAACTAGAGAAAAATAAAATGGGTACTTGGGAAGTTAGATTGTATAAGGTCTACAGAGAATAGAAAAAGAAATGTCAACTGTAAAATCAAAGGATGAGGGTCTAGACTGGACAGAAATAAAGAAGGGATATAATGAAGAAAAGGAGAGAAATTCTTTTTTGGAAAAGGGAGAAAAAAACTGTATTTTAAAAATTGATGAATATGGGCCAGCCAGGTGGTACAGTGGTTAGAGCACCAGCCCTAGAGTCAGGAGGAACCAAGTTCAAATCTGGCTTCAGACACTTAATGATAGCCTAACTGTATGACCTTAAGCAAGTCACTTAACCCCACTGCTTTAAATAAATTTAAAAAAATTTTTTTAATTGATGAATAGGTTTAATTGAAAGGTAACAGTGTTAAGGGGAAAACTATTTGACTAAGAAAGAAAGAAGTGGGGACGAATTATATAATTAAAATAAGAGCAGGAGAGAAAAAGGAACTTAATAAGCAAATCCCCAAAGAGAAAGTAGTAACAAATGGGAGGAGCAGATCAGCAGATCAGGAAGAATCAGTGGAAGTGGACACATCATTTATTTTTTTGAAGTAGCCGAATATGGTACTTTGTTGACAACAGAAAAAAAAAAAAGCCATGATTTGGTAAATGTCTCAATTCATAACTTTAAAGATTTATCAAATGAATCAAAAAAGTGACAAAAACAAAATCCTTCAATCTGTTACATACACAAATACAATTTTAAAAAAGACAAAAACAAAATAAAACTGAGGGAACGGGAATAAATTTACTATGCAACAAGTGAATCCAAAAAAATAGAGGAGTTGCAATCATATTCTCTAACAAAACAAAAACAAGAATTATAAAAAGGGGGAGGGGATCAGAGGAGGAAAAAAGCAAAGTTAAACAAGGAATCTACTTTATGATCCAAGGAACACAGACAACAAACCAAAAACTAGTTATAGTTATATGTTCCAAATATCTTAGCATCCCATTTCATGAAAAAAAAATCAAAAGAAAAAAACAAAGAAAAAAGACACAACAGTAACACAATAGTGTCAGGAGAATTCAATATCCTACTCTGTTTTAGGTTAGTATAACAAAGGAAAAATAGGGAGCTGAACAAATTGCTGCAGAAAATAGAATTAAAAGACTTATGATGTCTTTTAAATGGGACTTAAAAGAATACAGATAATTCTCTACAACTTCACTGAAGCGATTTTAAATTAACCATGTGCTAGGGCATAAAGATATTGCAAACGAATGGCATTAACAGTTAGTACATCTTTTACAGACTATAATGCAATAAAAATAAAAACTAGTTTCAGGACCATAAAGAAAAAAAAATACAGACTCAAATGGAAACTTAATGAAATTTTAAATGAGAGGTTGAAAAGAAGAAAAATTCATAGGAACAATTAATAACTATATAGAAGAAAATGATAATGATGAAACTATATACCAAAATTTTTAGGATGTAGCTAAAAGCATTTCTCGGGGGGGGGGGGGGAATTATATCCTATATATTAAACAAAATAGACAAAGAAAAAATTAGTGAACTGAATATGCCTTTTTAAAAATTAGAAAGCCAACAAATAAACCTAAAATAATCATAAAAAAGAAGATATTAAAAAAGTAGAGAGGGATTAAAATGGAAACAAAAAACCCATGGAAATGACTAGAAAATTAAAGGGTTTTTTTGAAAAAATTTTTAAAATTGATAAACACTTAGCTAATTTAATTATAAAGATGAAATCACAATGAAACCAAAATCAAAATAATCAGAACATATATTATGTAGTTATATACTAATCAAAATGAGAGTTCAAAAGAACCCTTCAGAAATAAAAATTATCCAAACTCTCAGAAGAACAAGTAGAAATCTTTTTTTTAAGGTTTTTGCAAGGCAAATGGGGTTAAGTGGCTTGCCCAAGGCCACACAGCTAGGTAATTATTAAGTGTTTGAGACTGGATTTGAACCCAGGTACTCCTGACTCCAGGGCCGGTGCTTTATCCACTATGCCACCTAGCCGCCCCACAAGTAGAAATCTTAAATGACTCAATCTCAGGGAAGAAAATAACTGTAAAGGAATTAGCAAATTAAAAAGTTCTTCATCTTGATGGATTCACAGAAGAATTCTATCAAACTTTTAGAGAAATTAGTATCCACACTACACAAAGTATTTCTCTACTAGCATCTTATAAGGAGACAAATTATCCTAATGCCTAAAGAGAAACATAGAAGGAAAACAATAAGCCAATATCATTAATGAATATTGACTCAAAAATTTTAAGCAAAATCTTGTCAGACTATAGTGATTTATCCAAGAAATCATTTATTATGACTGAGTGAGATTTGTACTAGGGATGCAAGGATGGTTCAACATCAAGAAAATAATCAACATAATGAATCATATTAAAATCAAATATCCCGAACCACCTGATCATTTTAATAAGATGCAGAAAAAAACCTTTGTTAAAGTACAATCTTACAACCCATTCCATGTTTTATGCTAAAAATCCTACAAAGAACAAGCATAAAAAAGCCTTTTTAAAACTATCATTAAAAGCATCTAACATAATAGCATTATATTTGATGAGAATATACTCTTTTCTAATAAATATGGGAGGTAAAGAAAGATTGCCCATTCTCCCTTTTACAACTAAATATAGTTCTGAAAATATGACTGCAAAGCAACAAGAAAAATAAATAAATATGGGTAAAAAGGAGATAAACTTTGCCCTATTTGCTGGTGTATGATGGTATATTTGGAAAATCCTAGAGAATCAGCAAAGATACTGATAACAACTTCAGCTATCATAACAATAGCTTCAAGTGAAGTTGAACACTTCAAAAGAAATCCTCAAACATCAATAGGTTTATATAATAATAAAAACCCAAGAAACAATAATAGGGAAATTTCATTCCAAATAATTATAGAATGCATAAAATGTCTGGGGATCAATCTACCAAAGTATACAAAAGACTTATATAGATTCAGTTACAAAGTGTTCCATAAACAAATAAAAAATAACTTAAATAGTAGCTGGGGGAATATTCAGTGCTTAAGTTAGGCTTCAACAATAGAAATGACAATTTTTCAAGTATAAATTTATACTTTTAATGTTGTATCATCCAAATTACCAAAAGGATACTCTATAGAATCTGATAAAATAGCAACAAAATTCATTGGGAAAAGTGAAAGATTTAAAATTTTAGAGTATCAAGAAAAATGATGAAAAAACAAGTAGGGACGAAAGGCGAATAGCACTCCCAGACCTCAACAATATTTATTATAAGGCAGCAATCATCCAAACCATCTGGCATGGAGCAAAGGAAAGACTAGAAAAGGAAGAACTAGGAACAAATGAACTCAATAACCAGAGTTTGATAAAATGGAAAACAAATTCCCTAGGAAAAAATTCCTTATTTGATTTAAAAAAATAACTAAATAGAAAACTGGAGACAATCTTGTATAAATCAGGTTTAGACCAGTATCTTACAGCCCATTCCACAGTACATTCTAAATGCATATGCTACCTTAATTAACACTTAAAAAAACAAATAAGAAAAACAGATTATATACTTAAGCCAGGAGTAGGAGAAATATTCTATTCTAACTCAAACAAGAGATAGAGATAATTACAAAAGATTAAATAACTCTGATTACATGAAACTGAAAAGATAAGAAGGTAAGTGGGGGATGGGAAAAATTCTTTAACAAATTTTTCTGATAAGTTTTGACATATACAAACAATCATATTATATTTAAGACTAATAGCCATTTGCCAATAGGTATGAATAAAGGATTCTTTAAAAAAACAAAAGGAAATTCAAATCAAAACCAAAAAATCTGGTAATAGATTTGTAGAATGACAGGTCCACTAATGCACTACTGGTGAAACAATGAAATTGGTACAACCTTGTCTGGAAAGCAATGTGGAATTATGCAAACATAGTGATTAAAGTATTCATACTCTTTGAGTCAGAGGTAGACTTATAACCCAAGGAAGATTATAAAATAAAACAAAAACCCTATACTTAATAAAAATATTTTATAGAAGCAATATTTGTGAGAGTAAAGAATTGGTAGGTAACAAAGTAGAAGCCTATCAATTGGAAAATGGCTTAATAAACTATGCTATATGAATGTAATCTAATTTAATAAGACATAAATGATGCATGTGATAAAAACAAAATAATGAAAAGATTTTTATGGTGTAAAATGAAGTCAGCAGAGAAAGGAAAGCAGTATGTACAGACTATAGCAATGTTACTGGGAAGTATATGCTTTAAAAAATCAAAGTAAATTAACAATTACAAAATCAAGTAGGACTCAAATGAGGAGATATGAGAATATACAACCATTCTATCTCTTTGTGCAACTGGGAGGCCCCACAAGAATTGTACACCACATATATTTTTGGATTTTTTCAATGTATTGATCAGTTGTGCTGATTTTTTTCTCTCTAAAAATAATACTTGTAATATGAATTGGGTCTCTTGGGATGACTGTTATGTTATTTTAAAAAAGATAATAAAAATGCTGAAAAAAAGAGAACTTGCAAAGGGGAACCTTTTCAAAATCTGGGTTGGCTAATTTCAATTTCACTCCACTCCAGGTCCAGTGTTCTATCCACTATACCACCTAACTGCCCCCTAATTTCAATTTCAAACAAAACTTCATTGCATTGTAGGGTTAACAGTATGGCATAATGGAAGAAGTCTGATCTCTATAATAAGAGGAAATTGGTTCAAATTTCACTGAAGGTTACCACCTGAATGACGTAAGACCAGTTACTTTACCTCTCTGAGCCTCAATTTCCTCATCTGTAAAAATGAGAGGATCAGATAAGGTCTTTTTCAGTTATAGTGCTATTAACTATACATAGATACAAAAAATTAGGTTATAATTCATTTCATCATGAAGTGGCAACAGGCAAGTTACCATGTTCTTTTTCAACTGTTCTTCTGTAAAATGGAAACTAAGATACTTTATAAGCATTTTGTGAGGATACATGATTTAAAGTACAGGAAACATTGAATTCTCAGAAGGAAATTAGATCTTTAATAATTCCCATTTATAATTCACTTTACACAAAAGCACTTTGATTACAATGACAATGGTAGGCAGAGTAAGTATTATTCTTATTTTAAAGACAAGAATGTTGAAGTTCAGGTAGTTTAAGTAACTTGCCTATAGTCCATTAGTTTTTAAAAAAAAGCCAGAACTTGAATCCAAATCCAGTTCTTTCCATATCAAAAGCTTTTCTTCCAACTTCATTTTGCACCTAAATTGCAACCTAGAATTTTAAAAAAAGCAAATTAATTTACCTTAAAAAGTTTAACTTTTTTGATTCCTGATAAAGTTTATGAATCTCTTTTCTGATGTATCAAACATACAAAAACAAAACATAAAGGGTTATAAATCAATTACACTGAAATGCAGTTATCAACATATTAAAAAACCAAGTTCATGATAATGAGAATGAATAATCCCTGCTTTAAAGATGAATGTAGTTTTTAATAACATAAGCTGACTTTCAGTTCAATCATTCACTGAAAAGGTTCTACAGTGTTAAAAAACTTTTATTCTATCATGAGACGTTTAACTATTGGATATTTTTTCCCCTAAAGCTTCACCATAAAAAAAAAAGAGGGGGGGAGGGAATTTTTTTAGTTTTTCAACTCAGAGTCTATGTCAGATACTTTATACTAAAGATTCAGTTCTCAGATGGGGATCAACTTTGTACTGAATGGCCTCATTTTTGTTGTTGTTAATGAGAGAAGTAAAATATTTGTGTTTTATTTTATTTATTTATTTTTATTTATTTTTGGTTTTGTTTTTTTTTTTTGTTTGTTTTTACAAGGCAAACGGGGTTGAGTGGCTTGCCCAAGGCCACACAGCTAGGTAATTATTAAGTGTCTGACACCAGATTTGAACCCAGGTACTCCTGACTCCAGGGCAGGTGCTTTATCCACTGCACCACCTAGCTGCCCCAATACTTATGTTTTAATAAAAGGAAGGTTGATTGGTGAAACACAAAGGATATGTCTACCTCATATACTCACATCCTGGCTGCAAATTCCAAAAAGGCAAGGAGATAAATGAAAAGGGTTACTGCTTTGCGCATACTTACAAAGCTCTTGCAGATGTATTCACATTCACACACACACACACACACACACACACACACACACACACACACACACACACCACTCCATACATATATGTGGAGTTAATATGGAGATTTAATATGGGATCCCCTAGGTTTCTTTGGGCCAGAAAAGCATTATTTGCCCTTAAGACAAGTAGGTAATATGCATGGATCTGAAATTTGTTCACAGGTTGACTGAAGGAAGTTAAATGTCAACTGTTATTGTTTTTTCTTTATACATTCAGCTTTTATTTAGAAATTTGTATTTTATGATTACTTGTTTTTTAATTTATTTTTATTTATTTACACATTACTAAAATAGTCTTGTTGTAAGAGTAAACATAATCCCCCCCCCCAGAAAAATAAAAAACCTCATGAGAAATAAAGTGAAGGAAAGGGGAAAAAATGTGTTTCAGTCTGTGTTCTGATACCATCAGCTCTCTCTCTCTGGGGTGAATGGCATTCTTTATCATAAATCCATCAGAAAAGTTACTTCCATATTTTTCCACACAACCACTCCATCTCTTTGTGCAATTGGGAGACCCCCAAGAGTTGTACACTACATATATTTTTGGACTTTTTCAATGTACTGTTCAGTTGTGTTGATTGTAATTCCCTCCATCCATTCCTCCCCACTACCATTTATTATATTTTCTCTCTCCTTTCACTCTGTCCCTCTTCAAAAGTGCACTGTGGGGCAGTTGAGTGGCACAGGGGACTGAGCACCAGCCCTGGGGCCAGGAGATCCCAAGTCTACATCCCACCCCAGAGACCCAGCAATCACCCAGCCCCATGGACCCAGACAGGCCACCCAATCCCACTACTTTGCAAAAAGTAAAAAAGAAAATGTATCATATCTGACTATCTTCTCCCATCATCTATCCTCTCCTCTACCCCCTACATCCCCCTCCTTTCCCTCATCCCCTTTCTCCTATCCTCTTTCTCTCCTTTTTTACTCTAGATTTCTATACCCCATTAATTGTGTGTTATTTCCTCTCTGAGCCATTTCTGATGAGAAAGAAGGCTCCCTCATTCCACTTCATCTTCCCCCTTCCACTCCATTGCAAAAGCTTTTTCTTGACTCTTTTATATGAAATATCTTAGTCTATTCTACCTCTCCTTTCCCTTTCTCCCAGTACATTT
The DNA here is from genome assembly GCF_037893015.1 of Macrotis lagotis. Taxonomy (NCBI): domain Eukaryota; kingdom Metazoa; phylum Chordata; class Mammalia; order Peramelemorphia; family Peramelidae; genus Macrotis; species Macrotis lagotis. The sequence continues at coordinate 441,943,842 of NC_133658.1, read as the reverse complement.
CCCTTTCACCTTCATAATCAGCTCTCTCTTGTGCCTTGTCTACATATGCTCCTTCTAACTGCTCTAATAAATGAGAAAGTTCAAATGAGTTATCAGTGTTTTCTTCCTATGCAGGAATACAAACAATCCAGCATCATTAAGTTCCTCATAGTCTTTCTCATCTGCCCTCTCTTTGTTCATCTGAGTCCTGTACTTGAAGATCAAACTTTCTGTTCAGCTCTGGCTGTTTCAACAGCAAAGTTTGAAAGTCCCCTGTTTCACTGAAAGTTCATCTTTTCCCCTGAAAGAAGATATTCAGTTTTGCTGGGGAGTTGATTCTCAGTTGTAATCCAAGCTCTTTTGCCTTCTGGAATATTATATTCCAAGTCCTAGGACCCCTTAATATAGATCCTACTAAGTCCTGTGTGATCCTGACTGCAGTGCCATGGTATTTGAATCATTTCCTTCCGGCAGCTTTTAGTATTTTATTTTCTCTTTGACTTGGGAGTTCTGGAACTTGGCTATAATATTCTTGAGGATTATTTTTCTTTTGGATTTCTTTTGGGAGGGGATCAGTGGATTCTCTCAATTTCTATTTTTCCCTCTGCTTCTAGGACATCAGGGCAATTTTCCTGTAGAAATTCTTTAAAAATGTCTCTCATGCATCTGTTTTTCAGATCAGTTGTTTTGTCAATGAGATATCTCAGATTTTCTTCTAGTTTTTCATTCTTTTGGTTTTGTTTTATTGTTTCTTGATTTCTCACAAAGTCATTGGCTTCCTTTAGTTCCATTCATTTGAAAGTGCTGTTTCCTTCAGAGAGCTTTCTTATCTCCTTTTCCATATGGCCAATTCTGCTTTTTAAAGAATTCTTTTTCTCATTAACTTTTTGGACTGCTTTTTCCATTTGACCTATACTGGCTTTTAACATGTTGTTTTCTTCAGCATTTTTTTTTTTTTGGATCTTCTTGACTAAGCTGCTGACTTGGTTTTCATGCTTTTCCTGCATTGCTCTCATTTCTCTTCCCAATTTTTCTTCTACCTCCGTTACTTGCTTTTTGAAGTCTTTTTTTGAACTCTTCTATAGCCTGAGTCCAATTCCTATATTTCTTGGAGTCTTCAGATACAGAAGCTTGGAATTTGTCATCTTCTGAGTGGCTATTTTGATCCTCCATGGGACCAAAGTAATTGTCTATGGTGAGGTTCCTTTTTTTCTGTTTATTCATTTCCCCAGCTTGTGCCCTGATTTTGGGATGTTTCCCAAACTTTTGAGTATTATTGGGATACCTCCTGTAAGGACCTCAGGTCCTTCAAAGAATTATGAGAAGTTCTGACTGCTCTCCTGGCCTGTGCTCTGTTCTGTGGATGACCACAAACACTCCCCTCTGCCCTGGAGCTGTGAGGAGGATCCTTGCTCAAAGGCAATGGAGTTTCCAGACTGCGACCTGGATCTGAATATGGACAAAGAACCAGAGTCCTGTCCCAGGGACAGAGGAGAGATCTCAACAATCTCCCCCCATTCCCTTACCCTCTGTAGGCTGAGTCTCTGGAAGCAGCTGCTGGGCAGCTCCCTACTGGGCAGCGCCCTGGACCTCCTTCCATTTCCTGGAATCTGGGCTGAGCTGAGGGTCACACTGGCTTCCCACTCACTCCAGCAGAGGTTTCCCTGCTGATCTTCCAAGTTGTGCTTGGTGTTCCCTGGGTTGGCAGTTTAGGAAACTGCTTCTGTTGCCAGGACCCAGCACTCCCAGGGACCTAGGAGATCCGTGGGCTGTTTCTGGACTGCTGGAGCTCCTTTGCTCCCTCCCAGTGATCCTGGCTGTGCTGCTGCCCCCTCCAACACTGTGGAACAGCTTTACCAAGATCTTCCAGGTTACTTTGGGCTGGAGAATTGCCTCACTGGATCTTTCTGTGGGTTCTGTCTCTTGAAAATTTAGTTGGAGTCATAATTGCTCCTAAGATGTAAACTGACCTTGATTATTGATTGTATCCTGTTTCCCTTTAATGCTGATCTTGTCCCTCATTTCCCCCTTCACTTTAACTTTGGCCTAGACACTGGTGTTGCAGGAAATGAACTTGGTGGGGGTGAGACCTTGGTTCAGGAAGAACCAGTATGTAGCCTGCCATTGGAAGATACCTGGGCCAAGGTGTAAGACCACTCCCTGAGTACCACCCTCTATCCAACCTACTATAGAAGGGTATTTAATAGGAAGCACCTCCTCTTCAAACTCTCTTGCTTTTTCCAGGGCTCCCATCCAGGAGGAAGGGGCTTTCTCATGCTCTTCCTTAAATGCAGAGCACTGTGGGGGCCTCATCTTGTGGTCTGGTTAAACCAAGTCTCATGGCTAACTGCCCTTTCTTCTCTCTCTCTCTCTCTCTCTCTCTCTCTCTCTCTCTTTCTCTCTCCACCTGGCACTGTCCTCAGGGTATTTTCTGCTTTTCTTATTAATTTTGGCTATTGTACTTTGTAACAATAGTTTACCAAAATAAAATCCCAAGGGGTGGAGCCAAGATGGTGGCATGAAGGCAGGAATTCCAGGAAACTCATTCCCCCAAAAAACTCTAAAAGCCATCAAATTATGACTCTAGTCAAAATTTAGAGGGGGGGGGGCAGAACCCACAGAAAGACTGAGTGATACAATTTCCCAGTCCAAGACAACTTAGAAGTTCTGCGGGAAAGATCTGTTTCACCTGGACTGGGGGACAAGGGGTTGGAAAAAGCTGCTGTGAGTATAGCCACAGCTGGAGCACAGTTGGACCAGGTGCCTAGATCCCTAAGGGCACCTGGGTCTGTGGCAGAGGGGGTGGTTTCCAGACCTCCTGGCCCAGGATTCACTGGGAACAGCTTGAAGGGGTGGTGAGAGAGAACTCTGCTGCACCAGAGTGAGTATGCAGCGAGCACTGGCCTCAGAGCAACCCTGTGGCGAGAACCTGCAGAGGGAATTGGGGAAGCCAGTCTGTACCCCCAGAGCACAGCCCATAGATGGTAAAGGGGTCAGGGAAGATTGCAAGAGGTCACTCTGCTCTCCTTGGGGCAGGACTCTGCTGTCTGCCCACACTCAGATCCAGGGTGCAATCTGGGCCCTCATACTACCATAGCTGAGCAGGGACCCTCCTCACAGCTACCAGGCAGAGGGGAGGATCTGTGGCCATCCACATACCAAAGCACAGGCAAGAAAACTTCTCATAAGACCTTGGAGGAATTAAGATCCCTGTGGGTTCTCCCTAAAATCCCCCAAAGCCTTGGAAGCGCAGTAAATCAATCATAGGCTAAGGAAATGAGCAAACAAACAAAAAAAAAGAATATGACCATAGAAAATTACTTTGGTCTGATGAAATATTCAGAAGATGATAAAAATTGAAACTTCTGTACCCAAAGCCTTGAAAAGAAATAGAAAATGGGCTCAGGCTATGGATAAGCTCAAAAAGAATTTGAAAAGCAATTAAGGGAGGTAGAGGAAAAATTGGGAGGAAGAAATGAGAGCAATGCAGATAAATCATGAAAATCAAATTAGCAGCTTGATGAAAGAAATATAAAAAAACTGAAGAAAATAATATGTTAAAAATGTTACCCTTTGATCTAGAAATACCACTACTAGGTCTGTACCCTGAAGAGATCATGAAAAAGGGTAAAAACATCACTTGTACAAAAATATTCATAGCAGCCCTGCTTGTGGTGGCAACAAAATGGAAATCAAGTAAATGTCCTTCAATTGGGGAATGGCTTAACAAACTGTTGTATATGTATGTCATGGAACACTATTGTTCTATTAGAAACCAGGAGGGATGGGAATTCAGAGAAGCCTGGAAGGATCTGCATGAACTGATGCTAAGCAAGATGAGCAGAACCAAAAAAAAACACTGTACACCATAACAGCAACATGGGAGTGATGATCCACCTTGATGGACTTGCTCAATCCATCAGTGCAACAACCAGGGACAAATTTGGGCTATCTGCAATGGAGAATACCAACTATATCCAACGAATTGTGGAGTTTGAACAAAGCCCAAAGACTATTACCTTCAAATTTAGGGGGAAAAAAGTTATCATATAATTTTGCTATCTCATACTTTATTTTTCTTCCTTAAGGATATAATTTCTCTCTCATCACATTCAACTGAGATCAATGTATACCATGGAAACAATGTAAAGACTAACAGAATGCCTTCAGGGGGGGAGAAGGAAAGCAAGGTGGGGGGGAATTGTAAAACTAAAAATAAATAAAATCTTTCTAAAAAAAAAGAAAATAATATGTTAAAAACCAGTTTAGTCCAAATGGAAAAAGCAACAGAAAAGGCAAATGAGGAGAATACCACCTTAAATAGCAGAACTGGCCAGCTAGAAAAGGAGATAAATGCTCTCTGAAGAAAATAACTCCTTCAAATGCAGAATGGAACTAAAGGAAGCCAATGACTTTGCAAAGAAACAATACAGCAAAATTGCCCTGAGATCCTAGAAGCATAGGGTAAAATAGAAATTGAGGGAATTCACTGATTCCCTCCTTAAAGACATCCCAAAAGAAAAACTTCCAGGAATATTATAACTAAATTCCCAAACTCCCAAGTCAAAGAGAAAATTCTAAAAGCTGCCAGAAACAAACAATTCAACTACTGTGGCTCTATAGTCAAGATCACACAGGATCTGGTAGCATCTACATTAGGGGTTTGGAGGGCTTGGAATATGATATTCCAGAAGGGAAAAGATCATACTTTACAACCAAGAATCAACTACCTAGTAACACTGAACATCCTCTTTCAAGGGAAAAGATGGACTTTCAATGAAACAGGGGACTTTCAAACTTAACTACTGAAACAACCAGAGCTAAACAGAAAGTTTGATCTCCAAGTACAGGACTCAGATGAACCATAGAGAAGGTAGACAAGGACTAACTATGAGGAATTTAATGCTATGGAATTGTTTGTATTCCTGCATGGGAAGGAGATCCTGATAACTCATATGAACTTTCTCATTCATAAGAGCAGTTAGAAGGAGCATATATAGACAAAGCACAGGAAGGAACTAAATAAAATGATATAATAGTAAAAAGATGGAGTCAATGGGTGATAAAGGAAAGTACTGGGAGAAACAGAAAGGAGAGGAAGAAGGGGCTAAGATATTTCACATAAGAATCAAGAAAAAGTTTTTACAATGGAATGGAATGGGGGAAGGTGAGGGGGAATGAGTTAGCTTTCATTCTCATCAGAAATGGCTCAGAGAGGAAATAACATACAACTAATGGGGGATAGAAATCTATCTTACCCTAGAGAAAAAGAAGAAGAAAGGTATGGGATAAGGAGGAATGGAGGGAGGGAAGAGGGGAATAGGTGATAGAAGAAAGGGAAGATTGTGGGAGAGGGTGCTTAGATACAACATACTTTTGAACAGGGACAGGGTGAAAGGAGAGAGAGAACAGAATAAATGAGAGTGGGAAGGAAATAGAGGGAAATACAGCTAGTAATAGCAACCGTGGGAAAATACTGAAGCAACTTCTTTGGTAGATTTATGATAAAGAAGGCAACTCATCCAGGAATCTGAATACAGACTGAAGTACATTTTTTTTCCCTCTCTCACTATTATTGAGATTTCTCATCTTTTTGGGGGGGGAAGGTGGGTTTATATTCACTCTTATAACAAGATTAATGTAATAACATAAAATAAACAAAAAATATTACATTTCAAAAAAAGTAAAATAAAATAAAACTTTAACATGCCAGAGAGCTATGAATTCCTTTGCCTTTTCAGTGACCTTAAATTTTGTCTTCAATCTCTAAATCTTTAATAATCGGCAACACTGGTGCTTTTCAGATTTTGTCTATACAGTTAAAGTTTTATTACTGCCTTTTTTTGGGGGGCTGATTGTAAAAAATGATTAGTTCCATTTCTACATTAGCTATTAGAAACTGAAGAAAGGAGTCTATAGTCTTACAGAGAAAAAGCTAGGGAGGATGAAGGAAAAAAAACTATAAAGTGGACTAATGTATAATCAGAGGCCATAAGTGAGGAATGTAGGTTTATAAGATAAAAGAACAGAATAAATTACAACTATATATGAGGAACTTGGATTAAAAGGATGTAAATCAAACTAATTTACATCTAACTAAACAAAAGGAATTCCTTTCCATAGAGAAGCAGTAGATAAACTTCCAACAGGAAAACAAGAAGCCAAAGAATTAGAATGTTGGGTGAATTAATGAATAAATTAGTACCAGTTTAGGTGTCAGATTCACATATCTGTGTTATACCTCTTAAGGGCCTGGTTACCAAATAGTGGGGAAGGGGAGGTTTGATAAGTAATTAGGACCCAAGTGGGAAGAGAATTGGGCACTTCAGGTAGGCCTTTGACCTCTGCAATACCCAGCCAATTGGGGACATGGGAGATAAAAGGCTATAATTTTGTGCCCCATTTCTTTTTGGGACCACCATTCAGAATGTTACAATAAAGAATCTTTTGCTTTACTAATGGCTGTTCTGAATTCTTGGTAAGGTGCTTGTTTTTTTACACCTGTTACTGCAAATAACCCCCCTCACATATGAGACTAACTCTTACCTATCTAATCTGGGGCATTTACATTACATCTGAACTGGCTATCTAGCTCTAAAGTTATGCATTCCTTTATCACCTTCAACAATTACTAAGGATCTGAATTACTGCAAAAAACACGGCACAAAAGAAAATCCATTTCGGCTCAATTTCTTAGTACCTTCAGATCACTTCTCTGATAGCACCATGAGTAACTCTAGGGTAAAAAATATGGTTTTCCTTCCTTATCAAACTCAAAAGTTTCTTACAGTAAATTCCTTATAAAGAAACCAATTTATCTAAACCAGAATTTTCCAATTTGTGGAATAAAGAAGCTTGATAAACTGAGTTATTAAAAATGTTACCAATTCATATATAAACCTAAAAATAAGGAAATAACCCACCAGCCCTGATACTTCATCATGCTTAGTATAGATATCTCTTTTCCTACCCCACCACTTCTGCAGCTCCCACTCTACTTCACTTCTTCCTCTCCATTTTTCAGTTTCCTTGTGTTGTCTTCCTCAATAAATTGAAAACTCCTTAAAGTCAGGAACTGATCTTTTACCATATTGGTATTTGAAGTTCTTAGCACAGTGCCCTGGCACACAGCAGCCACTTAATAAGTATAGTATAGTGGAATGCAGGGTTTGTAGTCATAAAAGACTATAAATAGTAGTTTCAAATTGTACCTTGGATACTATCTGTGTCTTGGTACTGCCTACAACTTAACTGTTGAGACTTAACATGAAACACTAATCTGGTAACCAATGTATATTATTTGAACAGCTAAATGAGAGAAAAGCACAGGGATGAAGGTATATCCTGTGTGAGAAATAAAAATTAGCTGGAGTTTGGGAATAATTTCTAATTATGGTTGGAAGAACAGACTAGGATCACTGTTGTAAAGGGTTAAAAAGAGCTAAACCAAGATTTTGTTTGATTCTGAGGGCAAAAGGGAGGCATTGCAATTTTTAACACAACAAGCTCTCTAAATATAATCACCTTTGCAACAGTTTGGAAGAGAAAGACTTGAGACAGGAAGATCAATTCGAAGGCTAATACAATAATCCAGGCACAAGGTAAGAAGAATCCAAATCAGGATAAGTGGCTGTGTAAATAGAGAGAAGGGAAGAAATACAAGACTGCAGCTATATATATATATATATATATATATATATATATATATATATATAGCTCAGTGGATTGAATACTGCGTGCTAGACCTGGAGTCAGGTAGAATCATTTTCCTGAATTCACATCTGGCCGCAGACACTTACAAGCAGAGTGACCCTGGTTAAGTTCCTTTACTTCAGTTTCCTTATCTGTAAAATGAACTCGAGAAGGTAAACCATTCTAGTACCTTTGCCAAAAAAAATTCGAAATGGGGCCACAAAGAATTGGACAGAACAGAACAACAACAAATAGAAGTGAGAGATTTTGTAGAGGGAGAAAGATGCAATTGACAGGATATAAACTAGACATGAGTGTGAGGGGTTAAAGATTAATGCCAAAAGGGCAGCTAGGTGGCACAGTGGATAGAGCACCGGCCCTGGAGTCAGGAGTACCTGAGTTCAAATCTGCCCCACTTAATAAGGCCTTAATAAGGCCTTGGGCAGGCCACTTAACTCCACTGCCTAGCAAAAACTGGAAAAAAAAAGATTAATATCAAAGTTGTAAACAGGGATGATCTTGAGAATGATGCCCTCAAGGGCAATTCAGGAGGGGGGATTGGTGGGAGGATAGTGAGTTCTGGACACATTCAGTTTGGAATTCCTTTAGGACTTCTAGAAGACAGAAGAAGGAAGAGGGGAGCCAGGAGGAATATGGAGTAAGGAGACATCTGCATGGATATTATAATTAAACCCTTTGTAATCTGACAGCCAGCCAACAATAATTTAATAAGTGCCCATTAAGCATTAAGTATTGTACTTAGCATTTGGAATATACAAAGAAAGGAAAACAAACAAAAACAACAGTCTTGGTCTCAAGGAGATTATATACCAGATAAATTAAAGGTAATCAACAAAGGAAAGACACTAGTAACTCAACCTTAACAGCAAGTTTTCAATGATCTCTAAATAGTCAAAATTAATATTCTTTTCTTGGCCCCTCCTACTGTTTTACTGCATTTAAGGTAACTGACTTCTCTCTTCTTGGGGATTTTATCTCCTATCTTAGTTTCCTCTCTTTACAAACTAGCAAATGATATTTAGGAGAGATAAGGCAGGTAGGAGAACCAAAAAGCAGTGTAGATTGTCTAGCTGAGGCAAGAGCCGGGAGAAAGACTAGATAACAAATCTGTATGGACCAAGTTGACTTTGTTATGTGTTTTCCTTGATTAACTTTCTTAAAGACAGTCTGGAGGTATCAGATATGTTGCTCTTGATGTGAAATTTGTTTCATCCAACTCTACATGACCCATTTGAGATTTTCTTGGCAAAATTACTATAATGTAATTATAATTTCCTCCTCCAGGTAATTTTTCCTAATGAGGAAACTGAGGCAAACAAGATTAAGGGACTTGCCCAAGATCATACAAATAAGTGCCTTAAGGGCCTGGTGCTATATCTACATGACATTAAATATGACAAAAACTAACAATGCTCCCCCCAGAACAAAACAAAAAACCTCATACATCAATAGACTTGATTGCCTTGGCATGCAGGAGTTATTTTCTAATCAGTTCTATATTAACTATACCATCATACTGTTAATACAAAGATCAAGTTTAATAGCAAATTAGAATAAAAACAGGGCAAAGATCTGGCATGCAATTACAACTGCAACCTGCTTTATTTAGACAATCTACTGAACTGGAAAAAAAAGAATAGACATAGGCTATTAACCATTTCCCAGAAAGTTTAAATATATCTTCCCTCCAAATGGAAAAATATGGCAACCAAAGGCAACATTTAGAAAATAAACTAATTATAATCAAGAAAGATTATAAAGAGTATTGCTTCATAGAATAGCAAGGGGTAGAAAGTAAAAAAACAAAATAATCATGGCAAGAGATATTTAAGGATGATAATGGAAAGACAACAGACAAAATAGAGGAAAATATTATTACTATAACGAAATCAACCATTCTCTCCATCAATTAAGCAGCCAACATATATGGAATCTAACATCCCAAATACAGATTATATCCTAATATACAATATGAAGAAGTAAAAATGATAACAAATAAAAAACAAAGATCAGATGAACAAGATCAAGCATACTCACAGGTCAATCAATCAATCAATATTTATTAAGTACCTATTATGTACCAGAGGGGGATACGAAAAAAATTTGAAGACAGTTGACTGATTGTTGTTAAAGCAATGTAGTTTTTAGGATGTTAGGAAATAATTCTCTAAACTTGCTTGAAAAATGTGTTTATGTATGTGTATGTGTTTTCTTCCCCCCCCCCACACTTATTTCCTGTGCAATGGGAATCAATTTATTTATTCTAACAGATATCCTCATTCTATTTAAATTATTTTCAATTACACCCTCTCCACATGCTAATTTCTGTATACAAATATGCCCATGTTTCCTGAATCCTTTAAAAAAAAACCCTCACTTGATCCTTCAATTCCCTGCTATTCTTCCTTTTGTAGCTAAACTTAAAAAGGCATGCTCTCCACTTCTCTCCAAAGTTACCTAATTGCCAAATCTAATTGCCCTTCTCAATTTTAGTTCTCCTTGACCTTTTTGTAATCTTTGACAAAGGTGATTACCCCCCCCCCCCTAAATTTCCAGAACACTATTTGCTCTTGGCTTTTTCCTACCTATTTTTCTCCTCAGTCTCTTGTGCTGGATTCCTTTTCTCAGATCATGTCTTCTAATGTTGTCTCTAAAAGATTGTTTCCTATCTATTTTTCTCCTCAGTCTCTTCTGCTGAATTCCTTCTCAGATCATGCCTTCTAATGGTGTCTCTAAAATTCTGTCCTAGGTGCTCTTTTCCTACTAATCTCATTAACTTCCATAGTTTTTATATCCACCTTTATGCTGATGATTTTCAGCTCTCCCTTTTTTGTCCCAATCTCTCTTCTGATTTCTAATTTCTTTTTTTCCCTAAATTTTTATTTATTTTTGAATTTTACAATTTTCCCCCTAATCTCACTTCCTTTCCCCCACCCTCCACAAAAGGCAGTCTTTACATTGTTTCCATGCTATACTTTGATCTCTAATTTCGAATTTCCAACTGCCTTTCACACATTTTAAACTGAATGTCTAGTAGATATCTTATGTCCAAATATGTCCAAAGCAGAACTCATCTTTCCCTGTAAATCTTCACCCACCTCAACTACCTTCTCTATTACTCTAAATAGCAATTACTATACAATTGGCTCACAAGCTAAGTCATTCTCATCATTTCCCAATTCCCCATACACAAACTGCTGCCAAAATCTGTTTTTTTACATCTCTCTCCTCAGACACTGCTTCCGCTCTAGTGCAAATCATCACCAGCTCATGAATGGATTACTACATAGCCTGTTCATGGGATCTGCCTTCCTCAAGTCCTTCCCCACTTTTCATTGCATTCAATCCATTCGTCATTCAGCCATTAAAATGGCTCTCCAAAATTCAAACAAGACACTCCATTTGGACATTATTTCTAGCCATCCTGGGATTGTTCATCCTCCTCAGTTCTGACTACTGACCCACTGTCTAACTGGAAACTTTAATTACCCCCTTTTAATTCTCTTTTAATCATTTCACAGTTATTCTGTCTAGCTTGCTTTGTTGTTTGTAAGATTGTAAGCTCATTGAGGGCGGGGCTGTGCCTTGCCCCTTTTATGTCCCTCAGCATATTGCCTGGCACACATAGGGCATTTAGTAAATGTTATTAAATAGAATTACCCAACACCCCAAATTTGCTTTCTTAGGATACACAACTGTTGAAGAGCATCTCTGAAATACTCCTACTCCTAAAACATATTGCAGAAAACGATTATTCAAAGGAGGTGCAGTAGATAGAGCACCAGCCCTGGAGTCAGGAGGACCTGAGCTCAAATCCAGCCTCAGATACTTAGCAATTACCTAGCTGTGTGGCCTTGGGCAAGCCATCTAACCCTATTACCTTGCAAAAAAGCAAAAAAACCAAACAAACCCTAAAGTAGTAAAGTCAAATCCGAGCAAGTGGAGAAAGCAAGGTCAAGTTCACGATCTTTTAAATCGCACAATCTGTTACACTATTCCCTCCAAATGAGCAATTAAGGGGGTCGGGCCGTTACCTCCTAGCAGGGTCCTTTTTCATGTGCCTTTACTTCCCCCATAGAGGAAAAAGCACCCGGTTCTGGTATTCTGATGTTACTAAAACTTGAACTTCTATTTGTTTTCACTGACAAAGGAATCCAAGTTAAAACTCCTCTCGAATCCACAGCCTCTCCCTCCAAGGCATGAGCAGCGCCCTCTACTTCTCTTTTGGCTCACATCCACAAGCTGGGCTACCACGACAGGGGCCGGTGGAAATCCTTTGGTTAACCCCCCTCTACTTCTCTTTTGGCTCACATCCACAAGCTGGGCTACCACGACAGGGGCCGGTGGAAGTCCTTTGGTTAACCCCCCTCTACTTCTCTTTTGGCTCACATCCACAAGCTGGGCTACCACGACAGGGACCAATGGAAATCCTTTGGTTAACCCCCCTCTACTTCTCTTTTGGCTCACATCCACAAGCTGGGCTACCACGACAGGGGCCGGTGGAAGTCCTTTCGTTAACCCCCCTCTACTTCTCTTTTGGCTCACATCCACAAGCTGGGCTGCAAGGACAAGGGCCGGTGGAAGTCCTTTTGTTAAACCCCCCTCTACTTCTCTTTTGGTTCACATCCACAAGCTGGGCTGCAAGGACAAGGGCCGGTGGAAGTCCTTTTGTTAAACCCCCCTCTACTTCTCTTTTGGTTCACATCCACAAGCTGGGCTACCACGACAGGGGCCGGTGGAAGTCCTTTCGTTAACCCCCCGCTACTTCTCTTTTGGCTCACATCCACAAGCTGGGCTGCCACGACAGGGACCGGTGGAGATCCTTTTGTTAAACCGCATGCTCCGTGCCCAGCCCCGGGCCTCCGCCACGGCGCGTTCGTAAGGAGCGTTCCCCGACGGGAAGCCGCTCCGCCCCCCGCCCCGGTACTCACGGTTCCAGTAGACGGGGTAGCACTCTCCCTGGGCCACGTCCACCTCGTAGAGGCCGCCCCGGACGCACACGGGCTCGATGTGCATCAGCTCCTCCAGCTCCGGCTCGCTCGGGCCCGCGCTCCGGCAGTAGCCACAGGCGCCGTCCTCGTCGTCCTCCCCGGAGCTCGCGGCTGGCCCGGGCTCCCCTCGCAGGGGCCGCGGCCTGCCGTCCGTCACCTGGATCAGGCTCCGGAAGGCCAGCTCGATGCGGAGGGAGTCATAGCCGATGAAGGGCTTCCAGGTCTTCTTGTCCTCCTTGTAGAACCAGCGGACCTCCTCCGGGCCCAACTCGGCCACCACTTCGTAGCGGTGCCGGGCGGCCGGGTAGCCGGGGCGGCTTCGCCTCCGATCCGCCGGTGCCGCCGCCGCCGCCGCCGCCGCCGCCGCGGCCCCGCCGGAGATGGACGCGCGCAAGGACGCCGGCTGAGTCTGCGGGCTGATGAGCAAGGAAGAGGCGCTGCCGCCGCCGCCGCCGCCGCCGCCGCTGTCGCCCTCGCTGTAGTAGCGCAGGGAGGAGCCCGACTCGGCCGAGCTGAAGTCGTAGGTCTCATCGCTGAGGCAGGAGTCCAGCGGCAAGGGACGGCCAGGCTCTTCCAATCCCGGCGCCAGGGGCAGCCCCGGGTCCCCGCCCAGCAGGGCCAAGGTCACCTCGGCATCCGTCGGGGCCCCGCCGGGGAGGTGCTCGTAGCAGCACACCCCGCCGTACACCGCCTCGGAAGGCAGTTCCCAGGCGCTTCCGCTGCCCCGGCCGTTGGGCTCCGGGCTCAGCGGGGAGCCCTGTCCGGAGAAGCTCATGCTGCCGAGACGCTGCCGGCCGCCTCACCCGACGCGCGGCCGCGGCTCCCAGCGCTTCTCCGACACCATTCAAAGCCAAGGTCCACAGCCGTTCCCCCGGCGCGTGTAAAACTCGGAAATCCTGGTGCGGATCGGGTCAAGCCGCTCCGCCGCTGCCGGCCCCACCGCGGCGGAGCGGCCGGAGGCCACATTCCAGGCGAGCCCCCATTATCACGCACGTCACGTAAAGGGGGGAGGCGCTTCGGCAGGCCCCGCCCCACCCGGGCTCCGCCTCTACTTGCGGGGCTGGCTGGCCCCGAGTGCCCGCGGCGAGTCCTGCGCGGGCCTGGCGCGTCGCCATGACTACCGACACCCCCCTCGCTCTCATTCTCCTCGTCACCAGAGCCTCGCTGCTTCCCCCTCCCCTTACGCCCTATCCTACCCGCAGAAGATGCTGTTGGAGACAGAACCGAAAACTTGGCCAGCTTGCTGCGGCTCAGGAGGATGAAGTGAGGCTGGTCTCGTGAGGACCCTTCCCACAGAGGCCCGAAAGCTCTGCTTCTCTTCCGTTCCTGCCCGCGGGATTCAGCTTCATTCGGAAACCACAAATAAAATGAGCCCTTTTCACCATTTGTTTCATACTTCCTTTAACTTTAAAATTATATATTCAAAATTATTTCTACCATTTATCAACTTAATTGAAACTTGAATGTCTGAAAGTGGAAGTGGACTGCCTCCTGAGTTCCTTTTCATGTTTGCATAAAAATGTAAGCACTGGTGAAGCAGAAAGAGGATAATCCCTGTCTACAGTTTACTGGAGGAGAAAAACAAACCATTAAGTGCAAATAAGCTATTTACAGGAGAAATAGCAAATAATGAACAGAAGGAATACTCTAGAATTAGAAGGGTTTAGGAAAGGCTCTATCAGGAGGATTTTAGTAGAGATCTGAAGAAGTCAGGGAAGCCAGAATATGACACCACGGGAAATTCCAGGCAAGACTATAATATTTATTAAATATAATTATATATATATGAAGACTATAGCAACAAATTAAAAATTAAACACTAGGAGCAAGTTAGATTCATGCAGGCAAACCCGGCTGGTTTAATGTTAGGAAAACTATAAATACTGTGGACCAAATTAGTAATAGCCACAAAATAAATCATGATTTCAGCAATAGACTTGGGGGAAAATCTTTGAAAAGATAATTTTTTTTTAAAATGCCAAAAAGCAGGGTAATAAGTGGAACTTTCCTTAAAATGATAAATAGTAATAAAACCTAAATGAAGTCTTATCTGTAATGGGGATAAGCTAGAGGTTTTTCCAATAAGATCAGGAGTATGTTGCCTATTATCAGTGTTACTATTCAATACTGTACTAGAAATGATAGCTACCACAAAAAGAGAAATGAATAAATATCACTTTTGCAGATGATATGATTTAGAGAATCCTAGAGAGTCAACTAAGAAAACAATTGAAATGATTAGCAACTTTAGCAAAGTTATAGGATGTAAAATAAACAACTGTCATCCTTCAGGAAGTGATAGAAAAATTTCATTTAAAATAATGATAGTTTAAAATACTTGGGAGTTTCCCTGTCCAGATACAGAAAAACTATACACACAGAGGCAGCATGCTGCCTATTATGTGACAGTCTGGCAGAAACAAGTTATGGACCAACATTGCCCTCTGTCTACCAAGATAAACTCCAAAGGGAACATGATTTAGACAACAAGAGTGACATCATAAACAAGATAAAGGAGCTTGGAAGAAACTACCTGTCAGATAGGATAAGGACAGAATTCATAACCAAAAAAGAGAAAAAAACAAAATAGACAATTTGAATAACATTTACATTTTTGCACAAGAAGGAAGAAGAGGGAAGAAGGAAGAAGAAGAAGAAGAAGAAGAAGAAGAAGAAGAAGAAGAAAGGAAAAGAGGGAAGAAGAAGGAAGAAGGGAGGAGGAGAGGGGGAGGGGGTTGAGAAAGCAGGTCAGCCATGAGATTTGGCGTAACCAGCCCATGTGCTCCATGTGGCTTAAGGAAGAGCCAGAGAAAGTCTCATCCTTCTGAATGGGAGGCTGGAAGAAGCAAGAGCATTGAAGGGGCTGCATTTCCTGTTATAGACCCCTCTATGGTAGGTGGTACTTGGGAAGTGGTCTTGCACCTTGGTCCAGGTATCCCTTAATGGCAAGCCACGTACTGGTCACTCCCATTCCAAGGTTGTGCCAGAGTCCAGGTCACAATTAAGTGAAAGGGACAAGATAAAAACATCAGTGTCCAGGGGAAGCAGGATCTCAAAAGTGGGGAACCTCCATGCATTTAACAAGATTTAACAGCATCTAAGATCACAGATTCTGTTTCTACTACATTCATAATTCTCTACATTATTTCCCTGCATCACTCTTCTCTTAAAATTAGCTGAAAACCCTTGCCAAAAGAGTGTTATGCTTTGTCAAATGTTCCCCCCCCCCGCATCTATTGAGATGTTTATGTAATTTTGAATGTATTGATTTAAATGTTATTATGTGGATTGTTTTTCTAATATTCTAATACATACTTCCCTGGTATAATCCCATGTGATCATTAAGTGATGCTTTTGGATAAATCTTTATAGTCTATTCATTAGATTTTTGTTTAAACTTTTTGAGTCAACATTCATTAATGATGTTAATATTGTTTTCTTTCTGTGTTTAGGGTTCTTGTGTTTTTTGTTTTTTTTTTTTTTTTGTTTTTTAGGTTTTTGCAAGGTAAATGGGGTTAAATGGCTTGCCCAAGGCCACACAGCTAGATAATTATTAAGTGTCTGAGGCCAGATTTGAATTAGCCAGGGCCCAGTGCTCTAACTGCACCACCTAGCCCCCCCCCCCCCCCGTTTAGGGTTCTTAATAGAAAAAGAAGAAATTAAAAACAAGCAGTAAGAATACACAAAATAACTATACAAGAAAGATCTTAACAACACTGATAATTATTATGTGTGTACTGATACAGACATTCTAGAGAATGAAGTTAAATGGGCCTTAAGGAAGCATTGCTAACAATAAGGCTAATGGAGGTGATCATACTCCAATTGATGTATTTAAAAATTTTTAAAGATGTTTCTGTTAAAGTACTGCACTTTGCCAGCATATCTGCCGTACTGCATATGCCAGCAAATTTGAAAAGCATGACAGTGACCACTGGATTAAAAAAGATCAGTTTATGCCCCAGTCCTAATAACAAACAATGACAAAGAATTGCAATTGCATTCATTTAATATTCTAGCAAGTTATGCTTAAGATTCTGCAAGGTAGGTTTCAGCAATATGAGAACTGAAAATTACCAGAAGGCGTCTGAAGAGGAACTAGAGACCAAACTGCCAACATTTACTGGATTATGGGGAAAGCAAGTGAATTAAAAAGCAGTCTATTGGGGTGGCTAGGTGGTGCAGTGGATAGAGCACCCAGTGGCCCTGGAGTCAGGAGTACTTGAGTTCAAATCCGACCTCAGACACTTAATAATTACCTTGTTGTGTGGCCTTGGGCAAGCCACTTAACCCCATTGCCTTGCAAAAACCTAAAAAACAAACAAAAAAAAAACCAACCTAAATTGTTTCTTGGTTTTTTTAAAATAATTTTTAAATAATTGCCTAGCTGTGTGACCTTGGGCAAGTCACTTAACCCTATTGCCTTAAATAAATAAAAATTTAAAAAATGTACAATTTAAAAAAAAAAAAATAAAAAAGAAACCAGTTAAGAGTCAAACAGTGAGCAACTGATTGGTTTAAGTTTGAAAAAGGAGTACTACAAGGCTGCATATTGTCACCTTATTTAATTTATATGCAGAGTACATTACAGGAAATGCCAGAATGGAGGGATCAAAAGCTTGGAATTAAGGTTCCCAGGAGAAATATCAACAATCTCAGATATGCAGATTATATCACTCTGATGGCAGAAAGGCAAGAAGAATTAAGAAACCTCTAGAAGAGGATGAAAAAGTAGAGTGCAAAAAACTGGTTTATCATAGAAGATTGTTTAACATAAAAAAAAAACTAAGATCTTGGCAACTGGGTCCATCACTTCCTAGAAAATGGAGAAGAAATGGAAATAGTAACAGATTTTATATTCTTGAGCTCAAAAATCATTGCAGATGGCTACTGTAGCCATGAAATTTAAAAGATCCTCTCTTCTTGGAAGGAAAACTAAGGCAAATCTTGACAACAAACTAAAAAGCAGAGGCGTCACCTTGCTGACAAAGGACTGTCAGCTATGGTTTTTTCCAATAGGGATGCATGGCTCTTAAAGTTAAACTAAAAGGAAAGCTAAAAGCTGCCACAGAATCAAACTTTTTCAAATTATGGTGTTGGAAAAGAATTTTGAGAGTTCCTCAGACAGCTAAGAAATCAAATCGGTGAATATTTAAAGGATTTAAGTCAGATTATTTACTGGAAGGTCAAATACTGAAGCTGAATCAAAAATATTTTGCCTACATAGAAGGAAGGATTCATTTCAAAAGATCCTGATATTGGGAAAGATTGAAGGAAAAAGGAAAAAGGGACAACAGAGGATGAGATGAACAGATAATGTCATAGAAACAACAAACATTAACTTGGACAGACTTTGAGAGATAATGGATAATAGAAGCACCTGGTATGCTATGGTCCATGATGTCATGTCAGACCAAATTGAAAGAATGAACAAAAACAAAAAGATATTTTCTCAACTTTTGAGAATAGTTTGTGAGTATGAGTATCTATTGGGCTTTAAAAGTTTGATGACCAGGATTTATTTTGTTTTAAAATTCTTGTACAGCTAAATCCATTTTCTTTTCTGGATGTATATGTCTAACTGTTCTTCTAATAGTTCAGACACTTTGTATTTTTCAAGTTATTGATCTATTTCCTTCATTTTTTTTGTTCAATTAGTATATAACTGTGTAATTCTTTATATTTCTTATAGTTTTGTTATATTTTCATCTTTCTCATTTGCCATTTTGTGGTTTTATTTTATTTTACTTTTTAATCAAGATATAAAATAGTTTATTGTTAACACAATTCTTCTAGAATATTAATTTATTACCACTGGAGGATATATTAAACTAACACATACAGGAAAATGTATGAAAAACCTTTCAGGAAAAAAATACTATGATCTGTATGAACTTAGCTATATGACTAATAATTAGTACATTACAAATGTAAAATAATTTGTATATTACAAATATATAGTTGATATTAAAATAACTTACTTGTACTTGATTTGTATTCTCTTAATGGTTTGTTTCAATTTGAAGCAATTAAATATTTGAAGTAGGAAACAATTCTTTTTTATATTTTATTTGTTTTTCAATTATATACAATCAATAATAGTTTCTACCTATCATTTTTTGTAAGGTTTTGAATTTTACATTTTCATCCCACCTTCTCTTCCCTCTCCCCACTGCCCTACAGAAGGCAGTCTGTTAATCTTACATTGTTTCCATGCTATACATTGATCAAAATTGAATGTGTTGAGAGAGAAATCATATCCTTGAGGACAAAATAAAATATTAGACATAGCAAAATTATGTAGTACATGACACTTTTTTTTAATTGAAGGTAATAGACTTTGGTCTTGTTTAAACTCCACAGTTCTTTCTCTGGATACAGATGGTATTCTCCCTCACGGGTACTCTAAAATTGTCCCTAATTATTGCATTGATGAAATGAGCGAGTTCATTAAGGTTTATCATCATTCCCATGTTGCTGTTAAGGTGTACGGTGTCCTTCTGGCTCCGCTCCTCTCACCCAATATCAGTTCATGCAAGTCTTTCCAGGCTTCTTTGGTTTCTAATAGAACAATAGTGTTCCATACTATACATATACCACAATTTGTTCAGCCATTCCTCAGTTGAAGGACATTCACTCAGTTTCCAATTCTTTGCCACTATAGAGCTGCTCTGAATATTTTTGCACATGTGGGATTTTTATCCTTTTTCATGATCTCTTCAGGGTATAGACCCAGTAGTTCTTTTTTTTTTTTTTTTTTTTTTTTTTTTTTTTTTTTTTTAGATTTCTCAAGGCAATGGATTAAGTGGCTTGCCCAAGGCCACAAGGCTAGGTAATTATTAAGTGTCTGAGGCCAAATTTGAACTCAGGTACTCCTGACTCCAAGGCCAGTACTCTATCCACTACGACACCTAGCTGCCCCCCCCCCCCCCCAGTAGTGCTATTGCTGGATCAAAGGGTATGTACAATTTTATTGCCTTTTGGGAATAATTCCAGATTACTCTCCAGAAAGGTTGGATGAGTTCACAGCTCCACCAGCTATGTATTAGTATTAGCGTCCCAGATTTCTCACATCCCTTCCAACAATGAACATTGTCCTTTCTGATCATATTAGCCAGTCTGAGAGGTGTGAGGTGGTACCTCAGAGCTGCTTTAATTTGCATTTCTCTAATCAGTAGAGAGAGTAATTTTTCATATGATTATGGATAGCTTTGATTTCCTCATCTGTAAATTGTCTTTGAATATCCTATGACCATTTGTCAATTGGGAATAGCTTGCTTTGTTTTTTTTTTAAAATAGATTTGACTCAGTTCTCTCTATATATTTTAGAAATGAATCCTTTGTCAGAAATACTAATTGTAAAAATTATATTTCTTTTGATCTTGGTTACAGTGGTTTGTGGAAAAGCTTTTTAATGTAATCAAAATTATCAAATTTGTTTTTAATTATGTTCTCCATATCTTCCTTGGTCATAAACTGCTTCCCTTTCCATGGATCTGACAGGTAAACTATTCCTTGATCTAGTTTTCTTATAATGTTGTCTTTTATATCTAAATCCTGTACTCATTTTGATCTTATCTTGGTGTAGGTGTGAGATGTTTCTGCCATACTAATTTCCAATTTTTCCAACAGTTTTTATTGAAGAGAGAGATCTTATTCCAGAAACTGGACTCTTTTGAGTTTATCAAACACCAGAGTACTATAATTGTTTCCTGCTGTCTCTTTTGCACCTAATCTTTTCCACTGATCCACCACTCTTTTTCAAAACAGACAGTTTTGATGACTGATGCTTTATAATATAATTTTAGATCTGGTAAGGCTAAGCCACCTTCTTTTGTACTTTTTTTCATTAAATTCCTGGATATTCTTGACTTTTTGTTTCTCCATTTGAATTTAGTTACAATTTTTTCTAGCTCATTAAAGTAATTATTTAAGAATTTGATTGGTAAGGCACTAAATAGTTTAATTTAGGTAGAATTGTCATTTTTATTATATTAGCTCGGCCTATCCACGAGCAATTGATATTTACCCAGTTATTTAAATCTGATTTTATTTGTGTGAAAAGTATTTTATGGTTGTTTCTGAGCCTGCCTTGGCAGGTAGACTCCCAAATATATTATCTGAAGTTTCTTTAAAATGGAATTTCTCTTTCTAACTCATGATATATATGCTGAGGATTTATGTGGGTTTATTTTATATCCTGTGACTTTGCTAAAGTTGCTAATTGTTTCTAGTAGTCTTTTAGATGATTTTTAAGGATTTAGGTATACATCATGTCATCTGCAAAGAATGAGAGTTTTGTTTCTTCCTTCCCAATTCTAATTCCTTCAATGTCTTTTTCTTATTGCTGAAGCTAACATTTCTAACACAATATCGAATAGTAGTGGTGATAATAGGCATTCTTGGGAAACATAATTCCTAAGACCATTCCACAAGATATTTGAAACTTAGCCAGTGGAAGTCCCAGTTCATATTAGAGTGCTGCCTATAGGCATCCTTAAAACTCATCAAGGAAAAAAATCTATATTTCCATCTAAAGCAGTCCTTAGACCAGGAAGCAAGATGGCTAAAGAGTTGTTTAAAGGATAGAACCAGAAACAATGGACAAAAGTGACAAAGAAGCAATTTGAGACATGATATTGGAATAAATTTTCCAAAAATCAGAACTGTCCAAAAAGTACAGTGGGATATTTTAGGAAGTGATGGGTTTCTTCTCATTAGAAGTCTTTGAGCAGAATTGTCTGTATGTTCGAGTGGGAAGTCCTTTCAGGTATATGTTGGAACAGATGATTTCAGAAGTCCTTTCCATCTTTTACAATTTGTTATTTCTGATTCTGTGATTACATCCCTTCCAGGTTAGGGTGTCCCCCTGATATTGAATATCCTTGTGGAAATATTTTGACTTCCCTTCATACCAGACAAGAAATTTGAACTTTTTCTTTTATGGGGTCTTTATAGTACCTTATTGTAAAGTTTGGGTTGATATTATTCAATACTATACATATCTTTGTGCATTTCTGAATTTCTAAACTTTTGCTTTTGTCATTTCCTGGCCTTCACTGTGGTTTTTGTAAAACTCCCCAAAATTCTCATTTAATTTCTGATGCTGATTCACAATGTATCAGAACTGCTGGGGAAAGTCACAATGTGGAAGGGATAGCAACTATAGTCAGTTTACAAGTTTGTCTCTTATTTCTTGATTCCAAAATATTACAACCACCCTAGCCCATTGGCAGTCATGCACAGATGATTTTCTACATCAGACTACATATGATTGAATTGAGAGATGGAGAAAATATAAAATCCCATTGTTTCTATAGTCTATTCATTAAAAAAAATTGACTTGGTAGAATAGATTCTTTTCAAACTATATGTCTCCCATTCATATATTTAAATGTAAGATTTCATTACAGGAACTATCACAGAATATTTTTCTAAGTATTAATCAGAGCCAAAGACCTTTTTATTTTTTTTTTAAGTTGTTCATGGAAGATACTGCAGACAGATAGAACTGGAAGAATGATTAACTAGAGGAACCCACAGCAAGATGTCATAACAATAATTCGTGGTGTTCATTTCATAGAAGTGTTGTGAAGACCAAATGAAAGTATAAGAAGACAATTTGTAAAGTGCTATGAAAATGCATTGTTATTGTGATTTATAATTCATTTTTTGTGCTTCAATGTGATTCTTATGAATATTAACTCATTATTTAGTATTATAAAACATATAGGAGATATTTAGACATTGAGAAAAAAATTAATGCTTGCTATTAACTTTTTTGGGGTGTTTAGGTGTATGTGTGATTTGCTTCTCAATCTTGCAAAAGATCATTTAAAAGTTAAATTTTGGTTAACTGTGACAACTGGTCAATTAACTGAGTTTTATTTTGAGTTGTGGTTTCTAGCATTAGTTAAGGGTTTGCAAGGCAGCATGATTGTGTTTTGGGTTGGTTATCAGAGGACCTAGATTCAATTCAATCAAACTAGGATTTGTCAATAGATGTAATAGCTGTTTATGCCCCTAACAATTATAGTATGGACTTTATATTCAAAGCTATATGACAGATTATGTCTCTCTCTTTTTTTTTTTTTTGCATGGCAAATGGGGTTAAGTGGCTTGCCCAAGGCCACACAGCTAGTTAATTATTAAGTGTCTGAGGTTGGATTTGAACTTAGGTACTCCTGACTCCAGGTCTGGTGCTCTATCCACTGTGCCACCTAGCCACCCTGTGTCTCTGTTTATAACAATAGTACTCCAAATATGTTTTGCCAGTTTTTCTGGAGAACTGAAATAATCTAAGTTATTACTTTTATTTACTGAGAGGATATTAGCCTTATTTTGAAGAGTTTACAAATTGTATATCTTCCCTGGACTATCTTAATGTGAACAATTTTGTAATCCTATATGATGAGAATATTTTTATATTTGCTTCTTGTAATTGTTATATAGGAAAGTTCTAACTACTGAATATTTTATTTCAACATAAGCTATGCAGAATACATAGAGTAAGTCAAGAAGCTATGAAAAGAAAAAAATGGCTTTGGGGAGCTTACCTGAAGACCAGAATTCCAGATGTCAATTTACTCCTATATCTAAAAATATTTTAGAAATCTTATAAAGTGAAATCTTTCTTCAGATTGACTTCGAGGACAAGGGATATCTAAAGGGTGACAATGGATATTACCTATTTGGGAAATTCTCTGAAGGAAAACTGCTTGAAGTTTAGAACACAGTCTTTCTTGAAGCTCCTTCATAGGCTCATACACTCTTCCTATAGCAGTTTTCTCTTCTGCAGATGATTTTGCTTCAATTTCCCTGATTGCTATCAATTCTAGATTATTTGTGCTGATAGAAGGAAACAGTCCATTCAGAATAGGGTTCAATTAAATGACAATTGTATATATATGATTTGGACTATCACTTTTGATTTATGTTTAATTATTGATGGTCCTAAATGTTTGGAACTGAAAAACAAATGAAATTTATTGCAGAATTAGAAAACTGCCCAGAATTTTCCTGGTTTAGATTCCATGCAGGAAAATGGCAGCAACATCTTTCTACATCTCAAATTACAGACTAGCAGATTCTCCACAAATCAATTGTGGTATACTATCCCACTTTCTGAGCTATGCTCAGAAAAATAGAGACATATATAAAATTAAAAGAAAAATTGAAACGTGGTCCATGGGTAATAATTGCCATGATGCCCAATTATAGGACACTGTAAGGAGGTAGGAAACATTTAGAAGAAGGTAGTGAAAATGAACAATTTTGTCATTATTAAATTAAAATGCCCTCTGGAAATGAAATATAATCTATTTCACCTAAAGCATAGAAAACATGTTTCTTGGATGTTCTTCTTGGGCTCCTTTATCTCTTTCTTTTTTTAATTGAAAGTATTATTTTTTTTTAGTCAGCAAAAATCTGTCTTTTCATTCCTCTACTCCAATTTCATATCCTTTGAGGACTTAAGAAAAAACTTGCATTGTTAGTACCATATATAGTCAATCAAAACAATATCTACATTGGCCTTGTGGTAAAAGAATTCTTTCTCTTATTCTGCATTCCAAATGTTTTGCCTCTTTATCAGGTATGCTTTGCCTCTTTATGTGTAAGGTGGTTTCATCATTAGATCTCTGGAATCATGACTGATTTTTCAATACTAAACTTCTATTTTCTGTTCTTGATGAGTGGACAAACAAAGCATGTTTATTATTAAAAAAATCATTTTCTACCTACCTTGCCATGTGTTCACCTTTCAATGGTAGATACAGCCAGCAAATCTTGAAAAAACTTTGGAGTTTACTCTTATTTTAATAATTTACATTTTTAGCACAGGAAACTGAAACTCAGGATCTTTTAATAACTTTGTCATCTAACCTGTAATAAATAATTTTAACAGTTCTCTAGGAGGCAGAAAAGCAATAATTTTGGGGTCTGTTATAGGACAGATATGAATATTAGATGGGTAGAGTAACTAATGAGAGTTTTGATAAGAAATCAGTACTATACTATTTCTATCTTTCAATGTTTCAAAGGGCATTTTTAAGACTTTATTTCCTGGGAATATTTTTCTTGTCTTTTAAGGTGGAATCATATACAACCTGCATCTGCCGACCTATATAAACTAATAAATTGTTAGGGTATTGGTTAGTCTCCACAGGCTAAAACAAAGTACACTTCTGCCACCTCATGGACACTATGTGGAACTTGAAATTATTTTTAGCAAAAAGGGGGACTGCAACCTTTCTGGAGAGCAATCTGGAATTATGCCCAAAAGGCAATAAAAATGTGCTTACCTTTTGATCCAGTAATACCATTACTAGGTCTATACCCTGAAGAAACCATGAAAAAGGGTAAAAACATCACGTGCAAAAATATTCATAGAAGCTCTGTGGTAGCAAAGAATTGGAAATCGAGTGAATGTCTGTCAATTGGGGAATGACTGAACAAATTGTGGTATGTGTGTTATGGAACACTATTATTCTATTAGAAACCAGGAGGGATGGGATTTCAGAGAATCCTGGAAAGGTTTGTATGAACTGATATTGAGTGAGAGGAGCAGAGTCAGAAGAACACTGTACACCCTAACAGCAACATGGGGGTGATGATCAATCTTGTTGGACTTGCTCATTTTATCAATGCAATAATCAGGGGCAATTTTAGAGTACCTGAGATGGAGAATACCATCTGTACCCAGATTAAAAACTGTGGAGTTGAAACAAAGATCAAGGTCTATTACCTTCATTTTTTAAAAAAAAAATCTTAAATGTACATAACTTTTCTATCTTTAATATTTCATTTTTTCTTCAAGGATATGATTTCTCTCCCAACACATTCAATTTTGGTCAGTATAAAGCATGGAAACAAGGTAAAGATTATCAGATTGCATTCTGGGGGGCTGGAAGGAGGGAAGGGAGGGATAAGGAAAAATTGTAAAATTCAAAACCTTACAGAAAATGATAGGTAGAAACTACTGTTGTATATAATTGGAAAACAAATAAAATAGTTTTAATAAAAAGAGGGGGAACTGATGAATTTTACTTCAAATCAGCTTCAACAGTGAATAATTTAGATATGTGTTAAAGAGATTAATTTTTACTTTTATAGAGAATTTTGATTTTGTTATAATTGCAGTAGGTGACTCACAAGTGCTCCCCTCTGCCCTGAGCTATGTCAGCATGTTCTGGTGTCTTTCTGCTCCTTTTCCTGTGACTGGGCCCCAGACTGTGACTTAGATCTGAGTATGGGCAAAGCAACAGAGTTCTGCCTTGGATAGCAAAGAGACCTCTGTAATCTCCCTGGCTCCCTTAACCTCTGTGGACTGAGCACTTGTGTTACAAAGCAATTGGTAGCTGCAGCTGTAATTTAGTTTTGGTTCTGGTCAGAGAGGAAATGACCATTAGTGTCAGATTATCAAAGGATAAAATTATGTTTCAGTAAAGAAAAAGTCTCAGTAAAATCACAAGTCACAATAAAATTAGCTTATCAGTCATAATCAGTCACAATAAAGTTATCTTGTCACAATCAATCCTCACCTGAGAAGTAAAAGCAACATTTGGATTCATTCAGCTGGGGAGCCATGGGAACAGCCCTCCAGAGTCCCAAAGGTACAAATGTCCTGGGCTATGCTTCTATAACTCAAGGGAGAAGCTCCAAAGAATGACCCCTGGGTTCCCAATTTAAATCAGCCTCTAAACAAAGAAGACTTTGTGTCAAGTGGTGTTTTCAGCATCCCAGAAATTAGGCATCCAGATAACACCTCAAGGGAATGTTTTTGCTTAGGGAAGATGGCCAGTTCTCCCTAAACCTAATCATTTCCTAACTGCTTGCATGCTCAGGCTTGGACTTATCTTGTCAGTTTGAGGTCAGATGATGACCAACTTTTAGTGAGGACAACATATTTTAATATTCCCAATATAGCTCTTGGAAAACAATGGGTGGCTCCTGACACTTGCTCCTGGTCCATTGGGGTCAGTTATGAAATGCTGAGACCTGTGCTGAACTGGGCTCCCCTTTCACCGTGGTGTGGCTGAGTTTCCATGTTGTCCTTGGCAATCTTGGACTGAGAGGTCTGGAAGCTACCAATACTGCCACTGACTCATGTGCCCCATAATCTATTCCTGTATGGTTGGAGCTGGTTTCTTCTGGTGTAAAAGACCTTTCCAAGCTGCCTTGGAATGGAAAATTGTTTCACTTGGTCTTTTTGTGGGTTCAGCCAATCTAGAATTTAGTTAGAGTCACTATTTATAGGTATTTGCAGTGTTTTGGGGGGAGAACCAGGGAGAGATACATTACTCCCCCATCTTGGTTCTGTCCCCAAATGACTAATTATGTTATAAATTCGACTCAATTCTCTATAAACTTGAGAAATGAGGTCTTTATCAGAAACACTGACAGTAAAAGTTGTTTTCCAGCTTTGTGCTTTCCTTCTAATCTTAGTTGTATTGGTTTTATTGGTGTAAAATGTTTTAATTTTATGTAAACAAAACTATCCATTTTGCATTTTGCATTTCTTCATGGCCATAAATTCTTCCCTTCTCCATAGATCTGCCAGGAAAATTATTCCTTGTTCTCCTTGTTTACTTTTGGTATCACCCTTCATATCTAAATCTAGTACCCATTTTGATATTGTCCTGGTATACAGTGTAAGATATGCCTAGCTCCTTCAATGCTATTTTCCAGTTTTCCCAGAAGTTTTTACCAAATATTGAGTTGTTAGACTAGAAACTGGAGTCTTTTGGTTTATCAAACATCAGATTACTACAGGGGCAGCTAGATGGTGCTGTGGATAGAGGACCAGCCCTGGAGTCAGGAGGATCTGAGTTCAAATATGGCCTCAGACACTTAACCCTGTTTGCCTTGCAAAAACCTAAAAAAAACCCAACCCCCCCCCCCCACAAATTTGTCAGTTTTGTTGTTCCCGAAGTTTTGCTTCAGGTAGTATGGTAGTAGAGAAGGGGTGCTGAGTGAACTCAAGTTGGTGAGCATCAATTCACTTTTTAAAAAATCTTTTTATTTAGATTTCCTAGACCACAGAGACAGTTGAAGTTGTTTTATTTTTGCCCTATAATTTCCGTTTTGGAGAGGTTTTAGAGGTCTTAGGGATTAGAGGAAAATGTCTAGTCTTTCATCTCATGTAAACCAGATATTATCTTGTCTCCTTAAAGAAGTAGTGGATGGACTATAAGGAGTGTATTAAGAAGTTCTATATTTGATGCAATTAATTTCTGTTCCTCTGCTCCTCTTCTTTTTTTCTTACCCAAAATTCAATTGTAAATTCTTGCAACTTCCCATAAATTCCCTGGAGAAATGCATAGCATTGGTTCTGCTATTCCCAAGTTTGATTTGAGGTTTTAAGTTTAAAAATTATTTGGAGAGAATGTTGAGAAGGTTCATTCCTGCTGACATTAATATTCTGAAGGAATGATCTTCTCCTATAAGAATGTAAACTCTTCTATGAACTGATTCAACCATTCTGGAGAGAAATTTGGAAAGGGCAATAAAACCATGCATACTCTTTGATACAGCAATACCATCACTAGGTCTATATCCCAAAAAGATCATAAAAAAGGGGGGAAATATAACATGTACAAAAATATTAATAGTAGCTCTTTTTGAAGTGGCAAAGAATGGGAAATTAAGGGTATAGCCTCAATTGGGGAATGATTGGCTGATAAAATTATGGTATATTAATGTAATGGAATACTATTGTTCTGTAAGAACCAGAAGAACATTGTACACGTTAACAGTAATATTTTGTGATGATCAGCCGTGATGAACTTAGCTATTCTCAGCAGTACAATTATCAAAGACAATTCTAAAAGGACTTGTGATGGGGAATGCCATCCATCCAGAGAGGCAACTATGGAGTTTGAATGTTGACCAAAGCGTAAT
This sequence comes from Macrotis lagotis, assembly GCF_037893015.1. NCBI lineage: Eukaryota > Metazoa > Chordata > Mammalia > Peramelemorphia > Peramelidae > Macrotis > Macrotis lagotis. Next base: position 441,915,259 of record NC_133658.1, on the reverse strand, counting down.
ATTTTCAATTTTTAAAATTTGTTTTATGCTTTGTTTTCCCCCCGTCATCCACCCACCTTTTGTCCTGGTTCTTCTTTTACAAAATGACTAATATAGAAATGGGGAGTTTGAATTCAGCCTCAGATACTAGTTTATGACCTTGGGCAAGTCATTTCACCCTGATTGTCTCACATCCAGGGCCATCTTCAGTCATTCTGATTCATAACTAATCACCAGACTCAGATGGTTCTAGAGGAGAAAGTTTATTTGGTGACTTAGCACAGCATCCCCTTATACAAATCCAATTCCTGTTCTTGTCATGGCATCACCTCCCTGATGTTGTGGTCTTTTTTGAAAATGAAGGACAGGGGTGGCTAGGTGGCGCAGAGTATGGGGCGGCTAGGTGGCACAGTGGATAGAGCACCGGCCCTGGAGTCAGGAGTACCTGAATTCAAATCCGGCCTCAGACACTTCATAATTACCTAGCTGTGTGGCCTTGGGTAAGCCACTTAACCCCATTTGCCTTGCAAAAACCTAAAAAAAAATGAAGGGCAACAAAACTATTATAATATAGAAATATATTTACCATAGTTATATGTTATTTATCAGATTACCCCTGATAGGGAGAGGGGGGAAGGAAGGGAGGGAAGGAGACCTTGAGTCTATCTTTTTCTCTATATGAAAGGAGACGGAAGTTTCTTCATGAATCCTTTGGAATTGTGATTGGTCATAGGGTTGCTCTGAATCCCTAAGTCCATCAAAGTTGATCAATTTAAAAATATTATTATTGTAATAATTGCTTTTATTATTCTTCTCCCTTCACTTTGCATTAGTTCATATAAGGCTTCCCAAGCTGGTTTTTTTTTAGGTTTTTGCAGGGCAAATGGGATTAAGTGGCTTGCCCAAGGCCACACAGCTAGGTAATTATGAAGTGTCTGAGACCGGATTTGAACCCAGGTACTCCTGACTCCAGGGCCGGTGCTTTATCCACTATGCCACCTAGCTGCCCCTTCCCAGGTTTTTCTAAAAACACATCTTGCATAATTTCTTGTAGCCCAGTAGCATGCCATCCTATTCATATAGCATAAGTAGTCCAGCAGTTCACCAACTGATAGGTATCCTTTCAACTTCCAAGTTCTTTGCAGTAACAAAAAAAAAGATTGGCTATATGTATTTTGGGACAAATAGGTCCTTTTTCTCTTTCTTTAATTTCTTTGGGTTATAGACCTTAGTAGTGGTATCTAGATAAAAGAATATGTACAACTCAATAACTTGGAGTTCTATATTACCTTCCACAATGGTTGGCTTAGTTCAAAGTTTCACCAATAATGCATTAACGTCCTTGTTTTCCCACACAACAAAAAGAGTAGCCCCCATTCCTGATGGAGTCACAGAACTCTATCAGACTTTTAAAGAACATTTAACATTTGTAATACAATATGCTCCTTCAAAAAAGAACAACTTAAATAGAGGAATACCTCTGCTCATTGCTAGACCATGCCAATACAATAAGAATAATAATGTTACCAAGTTTTACATGCCATGCAAAATTGATTTGGAAAAACAAAAGGTCTTTAATAGCAAGAGAAATGATGGAAAGTTGAAGGTACAAAAGTTGAATTGAATTTACTACAAATTATATTACCAATCAACAATCTTAAAAAAAGTCTGGTACTGTATAAATTATGAGATTCTGATTAAAGGAACAGTCAAGAAAGAATCCAAAACAGTGGAACTCATTAACCCAGTATTTGATAAAGAGTAAAGGAAAAATTATTTTGAAAAGATCCTACAATTTCATTTAAAAACTAGAAAATCCTGGAAAGATTTCTTGCTGAAATTAGACTTAAACCAATACCTTTATACCATATTCCATGATGTATACATACTATATAGATGCCTAAACTTTTGATCTTAAGATGTTGCTATTAAAAATTATAAGAGTCAGATCATGTATCTCTTACAATTGTTGGTAAGAGGTGAATTCTTAACCAAATAAGGGAGAAACATAACTCCAAAAGTGATAACATTTTATGATGTGAAACTGAAAAACTTCTGTAAGAATAAAATTAACAAATCTAAGATAAGAAAGCAAGAGGTTGAATTGGGGGAATCTTCATATTACCCTTTTCTGATAAGACATATACAATTAATATTTATATCATAATTGTGTATAATATATGATCAAAACATCCTCTCCAATATATATATCCACAAATGCATATATTTACATATATTTCAGTATATATCCAAGTATCTAAGCCCCACAAGCTATCAACAAACAGTTCTTAAGGAAAGAATTAGGGGGCAGCTAGGTGGTGCAGTGGATAGAGTATTGACCCTGGAGTCAGGAGGACCTAAGGTCAAATGTGACCTCAGACACTTAATAATTACCTAGCTGTGTGACCTTGGGTGAGTCACTTAACCCCATTGCCTTAAATAAAATTTAAAAAAAAAGAGTTAACTAGGAAAGAATTGTAGTGCTTAGCATAGTGGCCAGCATGTAATTTGCTCTTTTTTATTTATTCTTTTTTGCAAGGCAATGGGGTTAAAAGACTCGCCTAAGGTTTGTATCAAGTGTCTGAGGCTGGATTTGAACTTAGTTCCTCCTGACTCCTTGGCTAGTGCTCTATCCACTGCACCACCAAGTTGTCCCTTGACATAGTATGCTCTTAATAAATGTTTGCAGACTATCAAATAATTAACAACCAAGTGAAAGAATAGTCTAGATTACTGAAAAAAGAGAGAAATGTGAATAAAGAACAACCCTGAGGTTTCACCTAACATTGAAAATTGACAACATGCCAAAAGATGAGAATAGTCAGTGTTGGAGGGGTTGTGGAAAGATAGGCAAATTAATATCTGTTGGTGGAGTTATGAATTTGTACAATCATTTCAGAAAGCAATTTTAAATTATGAAAATAATTTGACTAAAGTATCTATATCCTGTGACCCAGTGATTCTATTCCATAACTTATATCCCAAGGAGGCTATTGATAGCAATTACATAAATTGTCATACCTTTGTATAACTTTAAATTACTAAGCTCTGGCAAGAGTTCTATGCCAGGAGTAAAGTCTCCAGAGAATTTGTGGAGGAGATCCTTTCAGGATGGAAGAGAGAATTTCTTATCTCTAATCAACTAGCATCAACTTAGATCATCAATAAATTTGAGTTTTTAAAAATCTTTTATCCAGTTTAATATGTCTGAGAAGAGATAAGTCTATCATATCATAGTTGACCTATCACATAATGTTGTTACTGTGTATAGTGTTCTTCTGGGTATGCTCACTTCACTTCACTTAGACTTTACACACTTTCCAGGTTTTTCTGAAATTCATCTGCTTAGGATTTCTTGTAGAACAATAGTGTTCATATACTATAACTTATTTAGCTATTCCCAATTGATGGGCAGCTTCTCAATTTTCAAATCTTTGCCACCCCTCAAAAAGAGCTGCTATGGATATTCTTTTAAATATGGATCTTTTCCCTTTTTTATGAGTGGTTTTTGTTGGATCAAAGGGTATGCACAAAGGGTATAGCCCTTTAGGCATAGTTCCGAATTGCTCTCCAGTTAGCATATGTTTAGAGCCTATTATGGGACAGTCACTGTACTAAATACTGGGGATACAAAGAAAAGTAAGAAAAAAAATCCCAGTTTCTACTCTCAAGTGGAGCACAGAATAACCTATAGACAACTAATCTACAAGCAAGATATACACAAGATACATTGAGGGATAGTCTAGACAAAAACACTATGATTAAAGAGGATTTAACTTGCAGACTTCAACTGAAACTTGAAGGAATCCAGGGAAGCTAGGAGGTGGAGATAAGGAGAATTTGCCAGCCATTGCTTGTGGCTGGCAAAATATGTGGAGGGGAGTATAGTATAAGAATCCTGGAAAGGTAAAAAGAGATCAATTCAGCAATTAAATAGATGATTTTATATTTAATCCTGGAGATAATAGGGAATCATTAGAGTTTATTGAATCAGGGGAGGTGACATGGTCAGACCTTTAATTTTTTTTTTTAGGTTTTTGTAAGGCAAACAGGGTTAAGTGGCTTGCCCAAGGCCACACAGCTAGGTAATTATTAAGTGTCTGAGACCGGATTTGAACCCAGGTACTCCTGACTCCAGGGCTGGTGCTTTATCCACTATGCCACCTAGCCGCCCCCTCAGACCTTTGATTTAAGAAGATCAATTTGACAGGTGAGTGTAAGATGGATTGTAATGGGGAAGAGACTTAAGTCAGGGAAACTAAACTAAATGATACTGTAATAGTCCAAACAAGAGTTTGGTTTTGTTTTTGAATCTATCACAGTTATTAAATGTAATCATTGTCTAATAAATGGTTATAAAATAGTTTCATTGAACTTTATGATAAATGTGCTTGGTGTTCTAGTAGGCATGATGAATACATGATTTATACTTAAGTATTCTGAGTATCAAAAACAAGACATTATCTTGTTAATTAAAATAATAAAAATGTTTATGTATTTTCAAGCATTACAAAATGTTCTCTTTGCAACCCTTGGATGTAGGTAGAACATTCTCTCCATTTTTATAAATGAGGACACTGAGGTGTTAAAAGATTAACTGACTTGCCTACTTTCTAGAACTAGGAATTGGGATGCAAACTTCATGCAGTTTAATCATTTTACACATTCTGTAGTAATTTTGAATTAGTCTTATGACCTTCAATGCTTTACCCAAAAATAATTTGACTGCCTCCCAAGGATGTGCAAGATATGGTTTATGGAATTCATCTCATGAATTTATAGCAGAGTGCTCTAAACTCCTCTTTCTGAGACATTAAAGAATTTTATTTAGAGCTGATATTCTATTCAGGCTGAACTGTTTTGTTTTCAGTTTCTTTCCAAAGTCACTTGATTCTTTTCTTATTTTCATTTGCCTCCGTTTCCTTCCAGTTTTACTTTCTTTTGTCTAACTTTCTTTTTAAGAACTTTACTATCAATGTCACTAAACAATAGTCCAAGTTGGATGAAAACAGATTCAAAAAAAGGCAATGAAGATGAGGATATTTTCTATATGGAGAAATAAAAAGCAGTAATAGATGGATACATTTATGTATCTATTTTCTATGATTTCTCCTGCTACTTGGAACCTCTGTAAACACAAAGTCCTGTCTGGAATAACTTTTATAGCTCTGCAGGATATTTTCTGTGAGTCAAGAAAATCAAACTGTATATGTTCTACTGAAAATTGTAGTAAGGCCATGATACCTAGCCTAAGTCTTTTGTTGGGAACATACTCTTCCCCATCTAAATTAGCGGGGGAAATCCCAAAACATACTTTGCTTCTTCTCTTTTAACAGAACTTTGAAAAACTATCTGATCTAATCTTGATGCTGCATTCAGAGCATTTCAGAAAGCCATTTGTTTAGACTGGTTTAAAAATTCTTCAGAGATAAATCTACAGCCCTCTCATCAATGTATTCAGCTATCATACAACCCTTTGCAAAGTCATTCTAATACCAGGGCAACTAGGTGGTGCTGCTGATGGAGCACTGATCTTGTAATCAAGAGGACAGCAGTTTGATTCTGGCCTCAGAACCTTGACCTGTTACTAGTTGTGTGAGCTTGGGCAAATCAATTAACCCTGATTACCTCACATCTAGGGCCATCTCCAGTCATCCTGATTCATATCTGGCCATTGGACCCAGATGGCTCTGGAGGAGAAAGTGAGGCTGGTGACTCAGCACAGCATCCCCTCACTCAAATTCAATTCATGTGTTTGTCATGGCATCACCTCCCTGATGTTGTGGTCTTCTTTGAAAATGAAGGACAAACATTCTAATATCCGACTTAATTTTTTTTCTGTTGAATTAATCATTGCTGTTAGTCCAAAACTAAAGGATTTTTTTCTTTAGTTAGTGTATACTGTTGAGTCTCTGAGATGTGACAAGTGTGGAGTTTCTTAAGTAATAAATCTGGAAAGATTTGAATTTCTTGTCTCTTTAAGAAGTGGGATGTACATCATTTCATTCACTTGGAGGGAATTCAGATATTAGAGGAATTATAGAATAAGGGAGAAAATTTCAGTCAATGGAGAAAGAATGTCCTAAAAACAATGAGAAGAGAACTTTGTTGACTGATAGAAGAGGATTGTTAGTCTGTTGTTTTATAATACATATTTATCTTTATGTATAATTTTTATAGGAGTACCTTTTCTTTCAGACACCAATGCTACTTCAAAAGGCATCCAGAAATAAAATTATAGTATTTAATACTTTTTTGAAGTACCAAAATGACTCAAAATAGAAAATTGCATATTTTTAATGAAATTGCATATTTTAATGAATTGCATTTTTTTTGCCTTTGTTTGTTTTTGCTAGGCAAATAGGGTTAAGTGACTTGTCCAAGGTTACACAGCTATTAATTAGTGTCTGAGGTCAGATTTGAACTCAGGTCCACCTGAATCCAGAGCTAGTGCTCTTTCCACTGTGCCACCTAGCCACACCAAAGGCTGCAATTTTTAATGGGAAAAAAAGCAGTATCAGAAGTCTTGATTTCTCAGTTCTTTCCCGTTCTGCTTGCATGTGCTTGGATAAATCATCTAACTTTTCTGAGTCTCAATTTTCTCATCTGTTAAATGTGCTACTTGTACTTTTGCATTTTTACATTTTTACAAAACCATCTCATAGTGTTAAAATGCCTTGAATCTGTAAAGTGCGCCATACATATAATCTCTCTTAGCTACCTTACAGGGTTTTTAATAAAGATCATATGAGATAATAGATTTAAAAGTGTTCCTACACTATAAAATATTAAATAATAATGGTATGGGGAATGGAGTATACTCAGCAACTCTGTCATACAGATTAGTCAAAAATTAGTTATTAGGAGTCTTGTTTTATGTGAAATTGTACCTTGGACTTTATTTGATAACTATGTGAAATCAAGACAATGGTAACACAAGACAATTATCTATCTTTATGTTAAATATTTTTCTTGCTTTATTTCTGTATGTTTCTAATAAAAATGAGGTTTCTATTTTTCAGTTGTTTTACTCACAGGAAGCTTTTGTGTTAACTCATCATTCTACTATGATGAAGCCAGCATAACTAGTGGAAACAATCTTGCGTGTCAGTTCTAGTTCTGCCATTTAACAAGTTATGTTAGCAAAGCATTTTGATTTTTTTTAAACAGAACAAAACTGTTTTGAAGTAAAATTATTGTTTTGTTGTGTTGTTTTATATCTAATACTGCAGGGTTCTCTTTGTTACCACATCTTTTCAACATGTCCCTTGAGATTCTTGAATTTTTCTCCATATTATTTTTCTAGTCTATAAATTAATACATTTGCAGTTTGATAAGTATGGCATCAAATAAACAAATAATTTAGGTAGAATTGTCCTACATGCCAATGGCTTTTCCTACCTATGCACAATTAATATTTTTCAAATTATTTGGGTCTGACTTTATTTCTATAAATATTGATTGATAGCTGTATTTATCACTTGTTTTTGTAAGTATTTAATACATTATCAAGTAATTTTGAATGAAATTTCTCTTTCTAACATTTCCTTTTGGGTTTAATTGGTGATATATAGAATTGATTGAGGGTTTTTGTAGATTTATTTCATGCCCTACAATTTGCTTGAAGCTAACATGTCAGTGAATTTTTAGTTGATTCTTTAAATTTTTTTAAGTACACCATTGTGATTTGTAGAGTGACAATTTTGTTTCTGCTTTTTTACTTAATTCTTAATTTGTTTTCCTTGTATTATTGCTAAAGCCAGTATTTTAATAGTATGTAAAATAGGAGTAGTGATAATATCCATCTACATTTTTGATTTATTGGCGGGGGGGGAGGGGGAAGGATTCTAGTTTATCTCTTTAAGAAATAAAAGGTTGGGGGTGGCTAGGTGGTGCCATGGTGCAGTGGATAAAGCACCAGCCCTGGAGTCAGGAGTACCTGGGTTCAAATCCGGCCTTAGACACTTAATAATTACCTGGCTGTGTGGCCTTGGGCAAGCCATTTAGCCCCATTTGCCTTGAAAAAACCTAAAAAAGAAATAAAAGGTAGTTCACTACTTATCATTTTTAGGAAATGTCTTTAATATTCCTTTATTTGATAGTTTTTTTAAAGAAATAGGTATTGTATTTTCTAAAAAGTTTTTTCTACATCAATTGATAAGCTAAAATTTAAAAAAATTGTTATTAATATAGTTGTCTGTTTTTCTAATATTAAGTCAATTACATTTCTGGTTCTAATCTTACCTAGTCATAGTGTACAATCTTTGCCATATATTATTTTGGCTCTTTGGCTAATAATTTTATTAAAATTTTGTATCAATATTCATTAGTGATAATGATCAATAGGTTTTTTCTGTCTGTACACTCTGTTTTATGTATCAAGATCATATATGAACTGAATGCTAAAAACAAGCAAATAATCATTTTTAAAATGGTCATAACTGTGTTGTGGAAAAAATATGACAACATCTTTTCTTTGGCTGTTTTCTTCAGAGTGCATAGAATTGAAATTAAAAGGAGTCCCTTGTGAATCCATGTAATCTTGAAAGAATTTTGTTTTTGAAGTTGATTTATGTGATCAAGATATTCTGAAATTGGATTTTAAACAATCTTCATTTCTTATTCTATAGATTTGAGTATTTGATATTTTTGTAAATGCTTATTAGTATCACTTATGTTGTCAATTTTATTGGTATATAGTTGGATACAATAGGTTTTGTTCATAGATTTTTTTATTTATATGTTGTGCATTCTCCTTTTTCATTTTTGATGGTGGTAGTTGGTTTTCCCTTTGTTCTTTTTTCTTAATCAAATTAACCAAAATATTGTGTTTTTAAAAGAAACTAATTTATTAATTCATAGTTTTATTAATGTATTGTTTTGATTTTCAGGATTTCTATTGGTTAACTGTTTGAGGTTTTAAAATATGTTGGTTTTTAGGCACAATGAATAGAGCACTGGCCTTAGAGTCAGGAGGACCTGAGTTTAAATTTAGACTCAGTCACTTGACACTAGATATGTAACCCTGGATAAGTCACTTAACTCTGATTGTCACACCAAAAAATAAAAGTTTGTTTTCTAGGATTTAAAGTTGGGTTCTAATTTATCAATCTGTTATTTTTTGTTGTTGTTGTTAATTAGAATCTGATGTATCTCCCAAATTTTGGCATACTATCATTTTTTTTAAAAAGTGCATCTTGGGGGCAGCTAGGTGGCACAGTGGATAGGGCACTAGCCCTGGAGTCAGGAGGACCTGAGATCAAATACGACCTTAGTCATTTAATAATTACCTAGCTGTGTGACCTTGGGCAAGTCACTTAGCTCCATTGCCTTGCCAAAAAAAAAGTTCATCTTTGATATGTTCAATTTCTTTCTTTGAAATTGGGTTATTTAAATTATCTATTTCATATTCTTCTAATATTGGATCATTTTGTAAATATTTATCTGTTTCCTAATAGTACTTTATAATTGCTTATTTCATTCTTCTTCCCCAAAATACTTCTGCTAATTTGAAGGAAAAAAAAACTAGAGGAATGCTACAGATATAGAATGCTTCATGAAACTTTAAAAGATGTTTTTATTGGGCAGCTAGGTGTTGCAGTGGATAGAGCACTGACCATGGAGTCATGAAGACCTGAGTTCAGATCTGACCTCAGACACTTAATTGTCTAGCTGTGTGACCTTGGGCAAGTCACTTAACCCCATTGCCTTAAATAAATAAAATAAATGTTTTTAATTGATGTTTTTTGATTTATGCATTACAAAGTTGCCCCCTATTTCTCTCTATCCCCCTTCTAGTAAGTCATTCCATATAAAAATAGCATTTTTTAAAACTGTAAAAAAGAGAAAAATCAGCATAAATGATGAAAATTTCCTAAAAGTCTAAAGATATAAGCAATGTACCACATGTATGCACCTCTCATTTCTACAAAGGAGAATTGTAGCATGGGGTTAGAGTTCAGATAAAAAGCATCTTCCCATACAGAGATAGCTTTTTTTTAGTTTTCTAAAGAGTTTAATTAAAATGAGCTTAAAACAATCAATGCCTTCAGCCACTATTCTCTACATCCAGATAAAAGTTTAATTAGTACCAACCCCATACTTAGCAGAGTTTAATTTTCCCAACATTTAGCAATGTTTTTAGAACCCATGCACTGTTACAGCCTTTTATAACCAAGCAATGTAGGGTTATTCTTCCTTTTTCTGTTCCAAGTTTTATCCTGCCTCACTGTCAGAGACCTGTCACGAGAGACTGCCACTGCAGTGACAAGACTGCCAAAGCATTCTTTAATGCAAAATGGATAGGAAATTTAGGAAACCAATGGCTGAACTTCATAGTTATAATTCTGGGGAGAAGTGGGACAAGCAATACAATCAACTCAAATCTGCAGTTAAAAGAATCTAATATGGGGTTAGACCCTGAAATCTTATAATGACATGGAGAAATCATGATAATCTGCTACTAATAATCATTTATAGTCTTTTTAAACAAATTAAAACCCCAAAAGAATAAAAGGACTCACATTTATAAAAACATTTCACTTAGCATAGAACCAGGGTGAACTCAAATTAAACCTGGATTTTCCTAAATGTTATCATACAGAGCTTCACTTTTTATAATTGCAGCTATTTTGCATTTTACAAAAGAGCTATTTAATTTTTTTTTATAATGGGACTCACTTTTACCAGACAGTTTACTACTGGAACTTTTAGAGAGGAATCCATGGTTTATCATAGCTTCCTGCAAGTCTTTTATAAGAAATCTTTCTATTTAAGAAAAACTTGCTCAAAACTTCACTTTAGTCTATCTTACTTGTGGTTCAGGTTCCACAGAACTGGGCAAACCCTTTTCCATTCCAAAGTATCCAAAGATATAGATGCCCAGGGGTCAGAACACTATTGATTACCAGGCTGATACCTCTTATGAGAATTACAACTTAAACTTTCATTCAAATGTAGGCCATGTAAATCAAATCCTTTTGTTCAAATGCTTACAGTAAACAATGCAGTCAAATAACAGTCCTAAAACATTTTTACCAAGTAACTACTGGAACCAAAATTTCGTGAAGCCCCTGGAAGCCACCTGGATGTTTATCACTCAAAGCAAAGTCTTCAAGCCTTCAGATTTCTCTCTGAATCTTTCAGGAGTCTTTTGTGATCTCCCAGTGAGCTGCTAGGGAATGACATCGTCTCTGTAACAGTTCTCCTATCATGTGGATTCTGAGTCTTTGCTGCCAGGAGAGGGCTGGTGGGGACTGCTGGGTGGGCTTGTGCCCGGGCATCTCAGAAGCACTCACCAGGCCTCCCGGGAAGGCCGCCTCCTCGTGCAGCAGCACCTCAGCCTTCACCCTCCGGGCTCGGAGGCCGGTGCCGGGCCTCCCCAGAGGCCCACCCGTAGGCCCAAGGCATGGCGGTGAGCGCAGCAGAGAGAACCAGAGATAGCTTTAACAAACTTTATTACTACTCTTAAGGTAAGGGTGAAAACAGCTGCTAACAAGAACAGGCTTAGTGTGTGGCTTCCATATCTGCTCTGGGCACCATAATGTAGTGGAGGGATGGTCAATATGATATTAATGAGTGACTATACAGTAAAATGAAGGTATTTTCTGGATTACCCAAAGTTGGAATGAGAGGTAGACAGTAGGAAAGAAGGATGTGAAGTAGGGAAGTTAACACAAAAAATACTATTACACCAAAAGACTGAAAGTCATCATCTGGATCAAAAGCTCTGACAAAAGTGGTCAGTGGTTAGGTAGATCATAAAAAAAACTTAATGGATTGTTGCTGGATGCATTGGAGTGCACAGTGGATCAGGATCATGGTTATAGCTCTGCCTCTCATACAAAGGAATGTGGTTTGGAAAGCACTTCAGATATATCCCCTCAGGTGTTTAGAGCTGGATGATGCATCTGTTTGTCGCCAAAGTTAACTGCTTCAGTTCTTAGATGAGTTCAGTGTTTTGCTTCTACAAGTGGGTATCCAGGGTGTGGACATGAGCACAGTAATGTCCTTGCAAAAAGTGGAAGCACCTTTGTGGCCCTGGATTTGTTCACTTCCACTGCATGGTCAGGATTGAAAGTCAATTAGAAGCTGATAAGCTTCCACAGGAACAAAGCCTATGGAGTGGTTAGTCTCAATCAGGCTCCAGAGTTGCCTGTGGGAATAAAGCAAAGCAAGGGGTGGGTCAGACCTTTCCATTCCACAGTTGATATCTTTTCTTACTGGCCTAGATCTAGTGACATGCCTGTCAATGTACCCACTGTTCCCTGTCTCATTATCCTGACTGAGATCCATGTAGCATGGCTTACTGGCACTTACTGGATTACTCCTGTTACTTGTGAGTTCCTTAGTTACATGTAAAATCTATTTTTAACATTCATTTTTAAAACTTTGAATTCCAAATTCTTTCTCTTCCTTACCCCTCATTGAGAGGGCAAGCAATTCCATATAGAATATACATGGGAGCCACTACTTCTATGACCATATTTGGTTGCATGGTACCAATAAATTCCCTGAGCTGTAAATTGGTTTTCCTAGGGAAAGTAAATGAGGCCTTGGGAAGGATCAAAGTGGAAGATGGCTGGTTTGCCAGTATTCTATCAGAATGCTATAGCATGCAAAATAGAATCAATGCCTCCAATTTGGTATGAGTTCTACTCTGTTTTAGTATGATTGTGTAGTAGATCTGGGTGTTACTTAGACTGAAAAAGGTTATTGTTATTTTTCCTTTAATCTCAAAGAGAACTATGACTTTCATTCATGATTAATTTGCAAGTTGAATTGGATTTAAGTGAGACAGGGTTGTACAAAGTCAGTAAGCTCATTCTCTCTCTTCCTCACTGGCTTCTGTCAGACAATAAAAAGCAGAGTAAGCAGAGTATTTAACTTCAGGGTTATGCTCCACCAGTTTTAACTCAATTTTCTCTTCCTTCTACCTCTCCAGTAACGGGGTGGAATAATCTACCTTTGTTGTCCTGTCATCCAATTCTCATCCATGATTTCAAGAAGATGTAGCATGTACAGCAGACACACCTAAGTAAAATTGTCTTGGCAGAAGGGCAGGTTGAAGGTAACCTACAGGACTCAGACCTGATATCTATCCCAAGGAAGTGAAGACTTGGTGGAATGGAATAATGAGAACAATTTGGTCCAGTGACCATGAAGGTGACCCAATATTTAGAGTTTGGCTAGATATAGAAGATGCCAAGGTCATTCATTGCATGAGTTTTATATACATATGCAAATATATTTTACAGATGTATACTCATTTATTTTATACGTACATATACATGTAGATGCATACATAATAAGCATATATATTGTTTTAATCAGACAAGATCTGACCTCTCTCTCCCACCCCCAACTCTCCATTGAGAACACACAAAAAAATAAAACTTATCACACATATGTAAAGTCAATCAAAACACATTTCCACATTGACCATGGTCTAAAAAAATTGTTTCATTTTGCATTCTGAATCCTTCACTTCTCTATCATGAGGTAGGCAACATTACACTGATGAGTTCAGTAGAATGGTATTCTACCATATTTATATACTATCATTTGTTCATCTATCTCCCAGTTAATAGGTATCCCCTCAGATTTCCATTTTTTGGCACCTCAAAAAGTACTGAAAACATTTCTGTTATATTCTTAAAATTGTTTTTGTCTAGGAGCAGTCCCTCTCTTAATCTAAAATCCTTCTAATTTCTCCTCCCCTTCTTATTCTTTAGATGCAAAACTGTGTATGCATACACAAATATGTATATATATATGTGTGTGTGTCTTTACATATTCATATGTATAGTGATACATATATGTGTGTGAATCTATACATTTTAATCAACTTTCTCATTTTCCCAAAGCAAAAAAAAGACAAACAAAAATTCTCACTGACCAAGTCTAAAAAATTATGTCTCAATCTGTGCTCTGAGTCCATCATGAATCTGTCAGGAGGGGTTGGCATGTTTCATTATGAATTCTCTGAAATTGCACATATAATATATACATATCATGTGTTTGTATATATATGTACATATACAATATGATTATATATATATATATATACACACACACACACAGAGACACACACACACACACACACACACACACACACACACACAGACAGATAGATAAAACTTCAGAATGCTGATCAAGACCAATCAGAATCAATGAGGATACATAGTGAAACAAGGTAGCCCCTTCTTGAGAATAAACTCAAAGCACAGACTGAAACTTTTTTTTTTGAACTGGCCAATGAAGAATTTTGTTTTCTTGATTATTCATGTTTGCAACTGGAGGTTTTGTCCTTTTGCTTTTCTTAGTGATTGGGGGTGAAGGAGAAAAGTGGGAGGGAGAAAAGGCTTATTTTTGTTTGAAAAAAATTAAAAATTTATATTGGAGGTCTATGTGGTATAGTTTAAGAACTATCTAAGTAAAAACTTTGATGGGTGTCTTCATATTGGTTGAATTTGGGATTAATACCGATGAAATAATTAAATTATGACATCAAATCATAGAAACACTAATACTTTGTTTTTTCCATTTCAAACTGTTTACTTAAAAAACCCAGTTTTGTAATAAATACTATATTTTGTTTTAAAAGCTACCCTGATTTCTATGCTTCTTTAGTCTGTTTTCTTTTATTCTCTGCTGTGCACTTAAAATTTTTTTTCTTTCTACCTCAGCACCCCACCCTAGAGAAGGCTACAAAAAAAATAAAAATACATATATGCAATTGTTAGAAGTAATTCATTTGGACCCCTACTCTATTCCAATCAGTATTAATCAGCTTGATATTCTTCATAAATTATTTAGGGATAGATAGGAACTTATAATGAGCTTCTAACTTTAATGTGGTGTTAACTAATTACCAAATTATGAGATGCACTTGTAAAACCATGAGAATACTGACAAATATATTTTCAACCTGTTTTACTCAAATTCCATGTCTAAACCCAGCATGGGTGAGATGCTATAAAAGTTCCCCCCTTCTTGGACCCCCTCCCTCCCACTATCTCTGGACCATTCTCTCTTGTCCAACATTAGCAGGTGACCATCTTAAGACCATTTTATAACCACTTAGTAAGTTGAGATACTCCACCCAATCTGTGGCCCCTTTGCTGACATGCAATTTTTGGCTCTCAAAAACAAGGTCTATCAACCAATGAGATTCTGTATTTTGTCATGTCTCTTTTGCATATTTGGGTATCATACCCTGTAAACACAAGTTACTGGAAGAAGGGGGCATCTAATATTGCAAGGAACGTGTAAGGTCCACTTCATTAGAGTGGAACAAAAAGTGCCATTGGAACAAAGTTCTGCCTCAGTCTTTTTTATTGTAGGTTGGTCAGTTTTAATCCCCACACATACATATACATAGATGTATATACATATATACACATACACATATATACATTCATATATAAAATTATTACTATACATTTATTTATTAGTTCTATCTCTGGAGGTGGATAGCAACTCCCTTCATATATCTTTTGTAGTTAGTTTGAATATTTATCATATTCAAGTCATTCAAAGTTGTTCTTAGGATAGTATTTCTATTGCTATATATAACTTTATCTTGATAATGCTCATTTTGCTTTTCATTATACCATTAAAATCTTTACATATTTTTCTAAAACCAACCTACTCATCATTTCTTATCACAGTACTCTATTCCATTACATTCATATACCACAACTTGTTTAGCTATTCCTCAATTGAAGGGTATCTATTATTTTAGCCAGTCTGATACAAGTAAGATGATATCTCAAAGTTGCTTTTGAATTCCTTGAATCAATAATGTTTTAGAGCATTCTTTCATATCTCCATATACTTTGATCTTTTCTTTGAAAAATTGCCTTACCATTTACCATTTGGGGAATGATTCATATTCTTATAAATTTGACAAAGTTTTTTATATATTTGAGAAAGGAGAAAGGAGATATTTATCGGAAAGACTGTTTCTGAAGATCCCCCTCCTCCATTTTCTACTTTTCTTCTAATCTTGGTTACATTGATTTTATTTGCACAAAACTTTTAAATTCAATAAAATTGAAATTATCCATTTTATACCTCATAACCCTCTATCTCTTGCTTATTCATAATCTGTTCTTATCCATAAGTCTGATTCCATGTTCTAATTTTCTTTGTGTTATCTCCCTTTATATCTAGGTCATGTGTACATTTTGACCTTATCTTGTAAATGTTTTAAGATATTGTTCTATACCCAATTTCTACCAGACTGCTTTCCAAATTTCCCAACATTGTTTAATTTTTTTAAACCAATATAATGAGCTCTTATCCCCAAAACTTAAATATTTACAATTATATTAGTAATACAAGGGTACTAAAATCCTTTACAACTGTTTATCTACTTTGCTCCACTGATCAACCTTTCTTTTTCTTAGCCAGTACCAGATAGTTTTGTTATTTACTGTCTTATAATGCAGTTTAAGATCTATTTCTACCTTCTTTTACATTTTTTTCATTAGTTTCTTTGGAATTCTTGATCTTTTGTTCTCCCAAATGAATTTTGGGAGTTTTTTCTAACTCTCTAAAATAATTTTTAATTGGAATAACATTGAATAAACAGATTGATTAGATAAAATTATCAATTTTATTACATGGACTTTGTCTAATTATGATCAATTAATACTTCTCAAATTGTTGAAATTTGTCTTTATTTTATAAAGTGTTTTTACAATTATGTCCATGTTGTCCCTGGGTCTGTTTTGGCAAGTACACTCTCATAGCTATCTACAATTATTTTATATGCGGTACCTCTTATTGTAGAGTTTTGTGGTGATATATAAAAATGCTGATGTTATATATATATGGGTTTATTTTACATCACACTACTTTACTTGTTTCAATTAACTTTTCAGTTGAATCTTTAGTATTTTCCAAAAATATCATCATATTATCTGCAAAAAGAGAATTTATTACTTAATTGTCCATTCTAATTCCTTCAATTAATTTTTTTCTCTTATTACTATTTCTAGCATTTCTAAAGCAAGATTGAATTTTAGTAACACACAATGTAATGTCACTTTTATCTCTTAATTAAATCTGTTTTAGATTTAACTTTGTCTGAAATCATGATTGCATAACCCTGTTTTTTTTTTTTTATCAGTTGAAGGTTAATACATTCTACTTAGTCCTTGATTTTAATTCTGTGTGTACTTTTCATTTTTACTGTTTCAAATAAATAGCATTTTCACATTCAGATTTTAATCCATTTTAATCCATTCTGCTATTTGTTTACATTTTATGGGAATTCATCCTCTTTACCCTTATTTTCTCATGTTTCTAATTTACTCCTAGTCACTACCTTGCCCTCCTATTCCTTAATCTATCCACCTAAGAGTCCCTCCTTTCCCTACACTTCACCTTAGTCTATCCATCCTTCTGAGTCCTTTCTAATTCTTAATCTATACATTCTTCTAAAAATTTCTCCCTTATCTTATCCCCTCAGTCTTTAATTTCTTTATAAATTTGGACAATTTTTATGCTTTTCTAGATGTATATGTTATTTTCTCTTTAACTCAGTTCTGGTGCTAGTAAGGCTCCAGCACTACCAGATCTTCACCCCACTTACTTCTTCAGTTTTTTTCTTTATGACTCATTTGTATTGCTCTTTTTTATCTCACCTTGACAGGATTTATTTTTTTAGAATCAATCCAATGCACTCAGCTCATTTCAAGTCTTTCTTTCAAACTATCCAGTCTTTAGAATACTGGTTACATTTTTACTTATAAAAAACAAATAGGGGTGGTTAGGTGACACAGTGGATAGAGCACCGGCCCTGGAGTCAGGAATACCTGAGTTCAAATCTGTCATTAGACACTTAATAATTACCTAGCTGTGTGGCCTTGGGCAAGCCACTTAACCCCACTGCCTTGTAAAAACTTAAAAAAAAGTAAATATCTTGATCTTATTGAATCCTTATAATTCATTTTCAACCTTATATTTCTCCTGGATCTTATATGTTGAATTTTACTTTGAGTTCTGGTCATCTTGTCACAAATACTTGAAAATCTTTCAGTTCATTAAATATCCTCCTCTTCCTTCTCTTCCTCTGCCTTATACTTAACTTTGCTGGGAAATTTATTATTGTCCAAACCCCCCAGCTCTTCAAAATATTATGTTCCAAGACCTAATGTTTTTTAATGTAGAGACTACTAGGTCTTAGGTAATCTTGATTATAGCTGCTAAATATTTAAATTATTTGTTTCTTATTTCTTGCTTAACTTTTAACCTGCTTAATTATGTCCTTAACCTGAGAGCTATGAAACTTGGCTATGATATTCCTGTGAATTTTCATCCTGGGATCTCTTTCAAGTGATGATAAGTGAATTTTTTTCTATTTCTACTTTACACCTGTATTCTAAAACTTCAGTGAAATTTTCCCCTAATAATATCTTATTTTAATTCCAACTTTCAAGTAGTCCAATAGTTCTTTTGTCTCTCTTTTATTTCTTCTTTATCTCAACTAATAAGATGTTTCATTCTCTTCTATTTTTCATTCTTTTAATTTTGTTTTATTATTTCTTGATTTCTTATGATATCCTTAGCTTCCCTTGCTCAAATCCAATTTTCTTTTTTTTTTAATCTTTTTTTTTTTGCAGGACAAATGGGGTTAAGTGGCTTGCCCAAGGCCACGCAGCTAGGTAATTATCGAGTGTTTGAGACCAGATTTGAACCCAGGTACTCCTGACTCCAAGGCCGGTGCTTTATCCACTACGCCACCTAGCCGCCCCTCAAATCCCATTTTCAAGAAGTTATTCCCCCCCCCCCTAGATTCTAGATCTCTTTCTCCAGTTGATTCTTTCTCTTCATATTTTAAAATTTTTCTTATATTTCTCTTATCCTTTTCAATTTAAATTTTCCTCAACCTTTCTTACTTGATTGTTGAAGTTTTTTTAAGCTCTTCCAAGAACTCTTTTTTTTTGGATTTGTGACCATTTGATATTTCTCTTTAAAGAAGTGACTTTTTTCAACTTCACTATCTTCCTCTGAATATGAATCCAGATCTTCTCTATCCCCACAATAGCTGCCTATAGTTGAGTTCTTTCATTTTTGCTTGTTCAATTTTTAGTTTTTTTTAAATTTTACTTTTAGCAGGTTATTATTGTATTCAGACTCTAGTCTTGAGCTGTGGGGAATGTTCCCTCAGATCCTTCTTACTATTACTTTCTGAATTCTATCTGGACTCTAATCTTGGGCACTTTCCTCCACCCTTAAGCCATGGTTAGGGTCCTGAAGCCATCTGTTCTGCAATTATTCTTGCTACCTGCAGTTATTCCTGAGTCTGCAAACTTCAGTTCTGTCCTCTGCCCTGAAATTGAAATCAAGGACTCCACTCTCCTGCAAGTACCCACAGAATCCCATCCCTCTATCATCCAAGCTTACTCCTTTTTTGTCTGGAGTCACAATCTGGAATTGTACTGAACAGCAAGTTGTGCCAGCTATCTTTCCCGGTTTAGCTGTTCAATCCCCACTGTGCTGGTGAGGTGAAAGTTCCTGATACCACAGGTAGGTCTACAGAGCCATTGTGCTAACTTCATTGTTGAATGCCTATGAAATCCAGACAGTGCCATGCCAGAAAATTAAACCACTTACATTTGAATTGTCTTGGAAAGATTCTGAAGATAACCTGGCAAGATAGGATATGAGCACTGAGATCCTCTATCAAATTGAACTACCAATAATTCAAACTCAGAGACTACAATTTTGATGGACTGATTATTTAGCCTGAATACCAAATATATGCCTACCTAAAATATGACTATTTTACAGAGAATGTTCTCAAGGCAAGCACTCACACAGAGTCCAGGAGAAGTGGTATAAGAACATTCTTGAGATCTCTCTGAAGTACTTTGGAATCAATTTTTAGACATGGGAGACATTGGCTGATCAGTCCAATATGAGTCCAATATGGATATAAGTTTTTCTGGAGTGGTAGTGATAGGGAGTGTTGTGAAGCTGGAGTAGGTTTCATAATGAAAACAAGTCTAGTCAATAAACTTGTATACCTCCCAAAAAGAGTAAACAGGTCATGACAATGTGAGTGCCACTTACAGGAAAGAACCATGCCATAATTGTCACTGCTTATGTTCCCACCATGATGAACCCTGATGAACTAGAAAATTTTTTTTTATGAAGACCTGGAGATCCCCATTGGCAGTATGCTAAAAGAAGACAAACATAATTCTGAATGACTTTAATGCCAGAGACTCTCAGATGTGGCAGGGAAATCCTTGGGAGAAATGGAGTCAAAAACAGCAACAACAGTCACTTACTACTGAAAAGACTTGTTCATTGAGAAATATTTAGACAGACAAAACTGATTTTAACTGTCACTCCTTAATATGTAGAATTACTTATAACTCATTCCATCTTCTTTGGAAAATGTGATTCAATATAACAAATATTTAATAAAAACTGAGAATAGTACAGGGGAATATTTGAAGTACTTGTCTTATAAATAATTGTAATAAAATAATAACAAATTATACTTCATAATTTAAAAGTATTTTATATACATATTTTATTTGCTATTTATAAAAGCCCTCTGAGATATTACTAATATTATTCTCAATTTAAAGATGAGGAAACTAAGTTGGATTTGAACCCAAGTCTTCTTGACCTCAATTCAATTCTTCTGTCCCCTGCCTCCCCCTCTTCCCCCACTTCTACACAATAATACAACAAAGAAAGTAACAATAATACAACAAAGAAAGTGAAAAGGGCAAAGGAGAGATGAGAAAATTTGAAGATGGAAAATAGCTTCAGAAGGAGGAATTAGAGAAGACCATGAAGTTTGATTAGAAGGTCACCATTGACCTTCTGGGGCACATGCCCAACAAGATAGAAGATTAGATAATTTCTCTGATCCTCATGTACGCTCAAATACAAATTTTATACCAAAGAAAAAGCAACTTCAGCAGTCTCTATGGTCTAGGACCTTGAAGAAGCAAAATAATGAAAAATTAATGCATGAACTTATGTGTCTTCTGAGATCACACAGTACCCCTTCCCCCCAACATTCAAGACAAAGTCAATGTGTTTGGAATAAAGTGTAATTCCCACCCTAGTTCCTCTTCTGTATTTCTGAAGTCATGGACACTCAGGCTACAGATTGAATAAGTTCAATGGGACCTTAGTGGGTAGTACTATGGCAGTGCCCTGTGATGCAAAAAAATAAGGAGAGTGGGGGAACAGAAGAAAAAAGTCAGAACATATGTCTCAGTTTGAAAGTTCAATACACAACTCTTCTCCTCCATTCAGAGCTTCAGAGACCCAAGTCTCAAACTCCAGAAATCACTCTTAGGTGCAACAACAAAACTCAAATTATCGGACAAAGAAATGAGGAACAGGAAATGGGATATTGATTTTGAGAGACTTGAGTCACTCAACTAATAGCCTGAGGGAAAGAGCCCAGCATCTAGCTGAGGTCAGTTCATTCCCCCTGAAAAGTTACTTGGAGATAGAGGCATAGGTTGATATGAGGAAGCTGAGACTCTGAGATCCAGCACCCAGAAAACAGAAAAGAAGGAGTCAGAAAGTGAACAACGCTAACTTCAAGTGAACAGTAAAAAAAGGCTTCCATGTGAAGCTCCAGAGGAGAATATGAGTTAGTCTCAAGCCCTAAAAGTCTTCTTGGAAGAGCTCAAAAAAGATTTTAAGAATTAGGTAAAAGAGGTAGAAGAAAAACTTGGAAAAGAAATGAGAGGTATACTGTTGGGGGCCCCGCTGATCTGTGGCAGAGTGAGGAAAGAGTTAGAGTTAGAAGACTGAAGGCTGTCTAATAAACAAAGAGACAGGACTCCAAAGTGATGGAAATGAGAGTCTACTTTATTGAGCCATGCACAAGCTTATATATCACAAAACACCAAAAGGTCCCTTCTTTATCTAATCCCCTGAGATCATTGAGTACTTCCCTTGTTGCATGTTCTGGCATATCAAGTGCATCATAATTGCATAACTGCTTATCTTCTTGGAACATTGTATGCTTAGAAAGTAACTGCTTAAGCTTTGTATGGGATGGGGAACCAATCCAGGCATGGAGAGCAGGCTCCTTCCACTGAGAAGATCTATTCAACCATCATGGTCAGAGTCCCACTCACCTGTGGTTCTTTACAGTATACATGAGTCAACAGTTTAAAAAGTAAGCATAAAAATTGACTTGTGAAAACAACTTTAAAAACAGAATTGGTCAAATGGGAAAGAAGAAACAAAAGCTAACTAAAGAAAACAATTATTTAAAAATTAGAATTGGGTAAGTGGAACTTAATGATCAATGAGACATTAAAAATTGGTCAAATAAAATTTAAAAAATAATGAAAAAAATGGAAGAAAAGATAAATGCCTCATTGGAAAAATAACTGACCTGGAAAATAGATCCAGGACAGAAAATGTAAGAATTATTGGACTACCTGAAAGTCATGATTAAAAAAAAGACTCTGGATAGTATCTTTCCAGAAATTGTCAAGGAAAACTGCCCTGATATCCTAGAATCAGAAGGTTAAATAATCATTGAAAGAATATACTGATCACCTCCAAAAGAGATCCCCAAATAAAAACTCCAAAGTTTCCGTCAAACTCCAGAATTAATAAGGTCAAGGAGAAAATACTGTAGATAGCCAGAAAGAAAAAATTCAAATATTAAGGAGCCACATTCAGTATTACTCAGGATTTAGCAAGGATTAGAGGACTAGGAATACAGTATTCTGGAGGCCAAAGGGGCTTAGATTACAACTAAGAATCAATTATCAAAAAAACTGAGCATACTCTTTCAGGGAAAAATATGAATATTCAATGTAATATGGGACTTTCAAAACTTTCCTTATGAAAAGAAATTTGATTTTCAATGAATAAGAAGTAATATCTCTGCTTGGGAAGCTGATATTTTCAACTCTTCAGAATTGTACCTCTATTAGAAGGAGTATGCTTAGGCAGATCATGCACAAGTGTAGGTATAAATTGATTTTGAAATGATATTAAAAACAATTCACACATGAAAAAAGGATAGTATTGGAAAAAAAGGAAAAGGGAAGGCAGAATAGGCTAAATTACATCTCATGAAAAAGCACCAAAAAAACTGTTACAATAAAAGTAAGGAATGTCCCACCTGTGGGTCAAATAAAGCTCACAAAATCATTTGGTCTGGTGCTGCCATGGCAACCACAGGCAGAACTCAAAATTCAGTAAGTCTAGGAACTTTTTAGGGGTGAATTAATTAAATATTTGACTGAATATAGAAGGCTAATTTTTAAGTTGATAATTTTGTATGACCTGAAAATGTTGTTATAAATATTCAAGTGATCCTTGGCAGAAAAAAAGTTTCCATTAACCCCTGCATTGGAGGGAAAGAAGGGAGGAGGTAAGAATTGTGTGAATCTTATTCTCATTAGATTTAACTTTAAAAGGAAATAACATACACATACAGGAAATTAAGAGAGGGAAAGGGACTGATAAAAGGGAGTACAAAAGGGAGTGTAGGAAAGAAGAGAAAAGGGGAGAAAGGAAAAGGAAGAGTGACTGATAGAAGGGAGAGCACATTGAGGGAAGTGGTGGTCAGAAGCAAAACACTGGTGAGGGATGGGGTGAAAGGAGAGAGAAAAGTACTAATGGGAAAAATAAAATGGTGAGAAATTCACAGTTGTAATCATAATTGTGAATGTGAATGGAATAAACTCTCCCATGAAATGAAAGAAGATAGTAGAGTGGATGAAAAATAAGAATCCTACAATATGTTGTTTACAAAAAACACAAAAAAGGAGTTAGAATGTGAGCAACACTGACTTCAAGAAAACAGTAGAAACAGAAAGATGCCAGCAAAGCAAAGGTAAAAGACTGGAGCAGAATACATTATGCTTGAGATGAAGTAAAAGAAAATGCAGGAGAAGGAATCCTGATCTCAGACAAAGAAAAAACAAAAATAGAACTTATTAAAAGGGATAAGGAAGGAAATTATACCTTTCTAAAAATGTACCATAGACAATGAAGTTATATCAGTCTTAAACATATATGCACCAAATGGTATAGCATCCAAACTCTTAGAGAGTTACAGGAAGACAAAGACAGAAAAACTGTATTAGTGAGAGACTTCAGCCTTTCTTTCTCAGAATTAAATAAATCTAAACACAAAATAAAGAAGAAAGAAGTTAATAAGGCAAATAGAATTTTAGAGAAGTTAGATATGATAGACCTCTGGAGAAAATGAATAGGAATAGAAAGGAATATATGGTATATGAAACCCATACAAATATTGACCACGTATTTGGGCATAATCAAACACATAATGAAATCACAATAAAATGCAGAAAGGCAGAAATATAAAATGCATCCTTTTCAGATCATGGTGCAAAAGAAATTATGTATTAAAGGGTAGTGGAGAGATAGATTAAAAATGAATTAGAAACCAAATAACCTAAACCTAAAGAATGAGTGAGTCAAATAACAAATCAAAGAAACATCAATAATTTCATCCAAGAGAAAGATAATACAAAAATGTATGAAACTTTAAGGGGTATAGCCAAAGAGGTTCTTAGGGAAAATTTTATATCTAGAAATGCTTACATAAATAAAATAGTGAAAGAAGAGATCACTGAATTGGGCATTCAACTAAAAAAAGAGAGGGAAAAAGAACAAATTAAAAATCTTCAATTACAAGAATATATGGGAATTAATGAAAAAAATGCAAAAGAAAGTGATCTAGCAGTACTAGATTTAAAACTATTACAAAGCAGAAGTTATCAAAACTATTTGGTACTCTCTTGGAAATGGAATGATTTATCAGCGGATTTATTTCAGTACAAAAGAGTCAATAGAAAAAATAGTATTCTACTGTTTGATAGACCCAAATATTCTAGTTTCTAGGATAAGAACTGAGTATTTGACAAAAAACTGATGGGAAAACTAAAGAGTATGACAGAAACTAGGTGTACATCAGCATCTCACACTATAAAAAAGTATCAAAATGGCTTTATTATTTAGACATAAAGGATGATACTTTTAGCAAATCAAAAGAACAAGGAAAAGTTTATTAGATCTATGGAGAGAGGAAGAATTTATGACTAAAAAAGAGATATAAAACATGATGGATATTTTTGAGTACAATAAATTAAAATTTTTTCATAAACAAAACCAAAGCAATCAGGATTAATAGGAACACATAAAGCTGGACAAATACCAAATGTGTAAAAATCAGTATACTAATGTTATTGTTGATGTAGTTGTGAACTGGGCTGAACATTCTCAAAAACAAATCAAAACTATGCCCAAAGAGTATATGAGGGCTATAAAAATGCATATATCCCTTGACCCAGCAATACCATTACTAGGTCTTTATCTCAAAGAGAAAAAAAGGAAAAGAACTTCTATGTCTACAAATTTATAGTGGTGTGGCAATGAATTGGAAATTGAGAGCATGTATGGACATTTGGGAAATTGCTGAACAAGTTATGGTGTAGGAATGTGAAGAAATGTTATTGTGCTCTAGGAAATGATAAACAAAATGGTTTCAGAAACCTAGGAAGATTTATTTGAAATGAGCAGAACATTAACAATGATCAATTTAGATCATCATTAGTGAAAAAACTATTTGCAAGACTTAGCTATTATATTCAATATAATGATCCGTGACAATTCCAAAACATTCAGTGCACATTGAAGCATACTTTTTCACTTTATTTTCTTGCTTTTTTAAATAACATCCCTAATATGGACATATGTTTTAAATAAAAAAGTTGTCCAAAAATCCATTTCTTTGTTCACACAAATAAAATTATGTACAATCAAACACACATGTCACATGAGTAGAATAACAGATAAAATATAAAAGAAAAAATTATGAATGTATGAGATATTGAGGGTTTGCACTAAAGGGATGTCAGAGGAGAGAATGGAACACATTTGAAAGATGTTGTAAAGGTGAAATTGGCGGACATTGGCAGTAACTTGGGTATGTGAGATGAAAGATAGTGAAAAATCAAGGGAGATTCCTAGGTTGCAAGCCTGATAGATGATCTTGAGCTCTGGGGGAAAGACAATAAATTCTGTTTTGGACATGTTTGAATTTAAGATGTCTACTAGACATATATTAATATATCTAAGGACTACATGCTTACAGGTGTGTATGTATTTAAGGAATATGTCTAAAACATACATTTCTACTTTACTAATTTTGAGTCAGATTCTCATTTACAATTATCTAGAAAAAAAAACACATTCCATTGTGATTTTTTGATAAAGTCCTCATCTTGTTTAGAAATGATTTGATTTTTTCCCCTAATCTAAAGAATCCTACTCTGTCCAGCAATAGTGGGGGGGGGTCACACTTGGTTAAATTATACCAATTATTCAAGTACTTGCAAATTCATGCTTTATAATTTCAAAACATGTACCTGGAACCTTCCTTGTAGTTTAGGGAGACTTGTTAGAATAAAATTGTTTATGGATCTTTATAAAATCCTTGCTCAAAGAACTAGGAACTCAACCAAAAGAGACAAGAGTTCAGCGATCTGAGAGATCACTTGCTCAAGCTGAACTGCCAATTTGAGTTTGAACTGGACACAAAGAGTCCATGCTGGTGCTAGCATTCAAAGACAAAACTGGTGCCTAGGCACCACGTTCTTTGAATCCCTTTTCTGACACAAGAAATATCAAAATAAAAGATTACAAAAGCTATAGTAAGAAGGGTCATTAATTGAGTCAAGGGAATTGTGATTCTGGACACTTCATAGCACTGGAGTATTGGAGATATGAGGGGTAAAAGGGGCAGGGTTTAAATACAATTTAGCAGGGAGTTTCATGGAAGTCTCATGGAAGGCACAGTCCCAAGAAGATATTGCTTGAATTGTTTTGCAAAATAGTTGAAAGTATATAGAGAAGGTGGGGAATGGTGACATCTGGCCAGAGCAGCAGCCCCCAGGTGCAGAAATATGGAATTTTCAGAGAAATCTCAGAAACAGTTTTAACTGATTTGGACTATCTTGATGATCCTCAGACAGTATATGGCTCTGGGATAATGGTGAAATTGAGATCATTTTATACCTACAATGCAAAAACAAATCATCAGTAAATTCTCAACTCAGAAAACTATAAAACTAACAAAGGCTCTAAATTTAACCCATTTAGGCCACATGCATAAACAAAACCAATGCAACCAGGATTAATAGGAGCACATAAAATTGGACCAATGCTGAATGTGTAAAAATCAGTATACTAATGTATTGTTGATGGAGTTGTGAACTGGGTTGAACATTCTCAAAAACAAATCGTCACTATCCCCAAAGAACATATGAGGGCTGTTGCCATCGTCCAACAGTTTATTGGTCTGCTTATATATTTTTTTGCAAGGAAATGGGTTTAAGTGACTTGCCCAAGGTCACACAGCTAGGTAATTATTAAGTGTCTGGGACCAAATTTGAACTCAGGTCCTCCTGATTCCCATGCTGGTGCTCTAACCACAGTACCACCTAGCTGCCCCCGTTCTTATAATTATTGGCTTGTAACCACTCAAGTTCCTTGTGACAAAAGACCATTAATTATTAGATAAGATTACTCCCTGGGAGGTAGTATCCCATGGTATAGGATAAATTGTCCCCAGTCATAACCATTGCTACTCCTAATTTTCTTTTTTGTCAATAGTTTAATCTTGGTAGAATTAAATGCATTTTCCACAGAAACCTCAGATCTAGAAATCATCCCCTACATTCATTGGTATTTCCATTTTCATTTGTATAATCAACAGATCTATTAAACTGTCTTCTGCCTTAAAGGTAACATTTATAAAAAATCAACAGCTCTGAAAGACAATGATAATGATAAGACTACATACCCAGATTTCTAGAATGCAGTTCAAGTAGTCTTTGGAGGAAAAATTACATCCCTAAAAACACACATTAAAACAATAAAAAGGAAAAGAATCAATGAACTGAATATATATTTAAAAATTAGAAATCCAAAAAGGAAACAAATTTAAAGCAAGCACAAAAAGATATTGAAAATTAGAAGAGAGGTAAATTAGAAACCAAAAATATTATGATAAAATTAAAATTTTGTTTTCTGAGAAAGGCAAAGGAAATCGGTATAATTTTATGAATCAGTATGAATCTGATTAAAAAGGTGAAGACAAAAAATTAAATCAATATAATGGCAATTGGGCAATAAAACCAAATAATAAAACCAAAGAAATAAAAAATAATTATAAGAAAAAACTGTATATTTACATGCCAACATTTTCATTATGTAAAAAATATAAATTGCTTGATATACTAATAATAGATATAAAGTAATAGATATCTTAAATAATTCGATTTTACAAAGGAAATAAAATTAGCTATGAAAGAACTAAGTTGATGGAATCTCCTGATTTTTAAAGATTTACAGATTAATTTTTTCAAACTTTGAAAGAGTAATTTTTAATAGATGCTATATTCAAATATTGAGAAAGTACTTTACCAAATAAACCATTTCTAAGTCCTAACACTTAGAAAGGATTAAGCATAGGAAAACTATGCTTCATAAAAAAAGTCTGATTCAGAAAGTTTATATAAAATCCTGTTTAAAGTTCACTCAAGAAATTTTTTAAAAAATTATTTATTTATGAATTTTACAATTTTCTTCCTAATCTCACTTCCTTCCTCCCACTTTCCACAGAATCAGTGCTATACATTGATCCAAATTGAATGTGTTGAGAGAGAAATTGTATTCATAAGGAAAAAAATAAAGTAAAAGAGATAGCAAAATTAGATAAGATAAGTTATTTTTAAATTAGAGGTAAACCCCACAATTCTTTCTCTGGATATAGATGGTATTCTCCATCACAGATACCTTCAAATTGTCCCTGATTGTTGCACTGATGAAATGAGCAAGTCCATTAAGATTGATCATCAGCCCTATGTTGCTTCTGCTTCTGCTCATCTTGCTCAGCATCAGTTCATGCAGATCTTTCCAGGCTTCTCTGAATTACTATCTCTCCTGGTTTCTAATGGAACAATAGTGTTCCATAATGTACATATACCACAATTTGTTCAGCCATTCCCCAATTGATGGGCATTCACTCAATTTTCAATTCTTTGCCACCACAGGGCTGCTATGAATATTTTTGAACAAGTGATGTTTTTACCCTTTTTCATGATCTCTTCAGGGTATAGATACAGTAGGGGTATTGCTGGATCAAAGGAAATTATTCTCTAAAGGTGAAAATTCAACATTAGGAAAACAATCTATTTAATCAATCATATTATAAACCAAAATATTCAAAAGTATAATTATTTAGAAAGATGAAAAAAGCCTTCTATAAAATATAATTTGACTTTATTCTAAAAATTCTATAAAATATTGCCATAGATAAAAATTTTAATATGATAAAATATCTATATAAATAAACCAAGTATATTCAGAGAGGATAGAAGATTTCCCAATAATTCAAGGAGTGAAACAAAGATATCTCTTTTTTTTCTATTACTATTTTATATAGTTTTAGAAATGGTAATAATAAGACAAGAAGAAAAAAATTGAAATCTTAAATACAGGCAAAATATATCTTAGATTTTTTTCAAGGCATTGGGGTTAAGTGACTTGCCCAAGGCCACACAGCTAGGTAATTATTAAGTGACTGAAGCTGGATTTGAACTCAGGTACTGCTGACTCCAGGGCCAGTGCTCTATCCACTGTGCCACCTAGCTGCCCCATCCCTAATTAATATGATGACTTATATGGAAATTCAAGTACTTAGCAAAAAAAGCTAAAAGATAATTTCTTGCTTCAGCAAGATAAAAATAAACTCACAAAATATATATTTTGTTCTAAATAATAGTAAAATTCAGTATATAATAATGGAGATCCCATTTAAAATAACTAAAACTGCAGACTGTATTTGGGACTCAAACTGCCAAAGCATATCTAATATATAGATATAATTATAAAATGCTGCTTAAAGCAACAAAGAAAACATATAATTGTAGGAATATTCAATGCTCATGATTAGACTGTGCCAACACAACAAAAATAGTAATACTATTAAAGTTAAATTGGAGTTTTAATGTTTTACAATTCAAACCACCAAAGAGACACTTTATAGAGTAACATAATATATATACAAATTTGAAAGTAAAATTATTTAAAATTCTCATTTAAGTAATGATATGTATCATAGGGGAATGACACTTTCACAAAACTGTAATTTTCAAAATCATTTGGTTCTATTTACAAAAAAAGGTAGATCAATGGAAAAGAGTAGAAAAAGATGTAATACAGAACAGAATAGAAATAGAAAAATATGTAATATAACTTAATAACCCCATTGTTCAATAAAACTGAATATACAAATTATTTAGTAAAGAACTCTATTTAATAAGAACTACTGGAAAAGCTTGGAAATAGTCTGACAGAAATGAGCTTAAACCAATATATTAAATCATATAAGATTTCATAAAAGAAATGATAAACACTTTTCACAGTTATAGAGAAGATTCTTAACCAAGTAAAGGACAGAAACATAACAATAGATGGAGCATAATAATCTGAGCCATACCTCCCAAATAACAATATAAAAATACCCACAAAGCAATAACAAATGTTATAAAATGCAATAAATATAATTGATTTCAAAGAAGACATTTGAATCCCTCTCCCTTTCCTACTCCTTTGGGTGGTAGGTTAATGGGTTTCAAACATTGTTTCCTTGATAGGACCAGGGTGCTCATTCCTAATTTCCCTTTCCTACACATGAGTAAGACTTTCCTTTAAAGGTGGCAGAACCAAATCTTGAATGACCTGGAGTTTGTATTTTCTTAGAGGCAACTTCTAGTTAACCTCTGGCTCAACTGATGTGATTTCCCATTTTCATAAAGGAATAAGAATCCTCCCCCTCCATGCTCCACACTCCTTCAGGTAGCGACAACCACAAGGACCATCACACTATGCCTTTCTGACTAGATCAAATTCTGATCAAGATGGCCAAGAAGACATCACAGTGAATTATTTTCCAGCTCAAGGTGGCATTGAGAAATTAATTGATATATAAACTTTGAGAAAGGTGTCTGTTTGTTACAAAGGTGGAAAGAGTCCAGGAACTGGGAGAAAATTAACACAGGGTATCAGAAAGAAATCTCCAGGGATATCTGAGCAAATGCTAGGTGCTCTCCAGCAGTTCTGACAGCCACCAGTAAGTCTGGGGTCATGGATCCAGATTGTAAAGGAATAATGTAATTATGACTGAGCATGAATCAAGTTCTAAGAAAAATAGAGCTTAGTAGTTCTAAGCACAGGAGCATATTGTAGAGCCCAGACCAAAGAGGAGTTAGCAGTTCAGAGACTCAGAACTAGAAGGTCAATGGTGACTCCTTCCTATGCCTTTACTATATATGTTCCTTCTAACTGTTATTAAAAATGAGAAAGTTCATATGAGTTACCAGTAAGTTCCTCATAATTAGTCCTTCTCATCCACCTCCTCTATGGTTCACCTAAGTCTTGTACTTGGAGATCAAATTTTCTGTTCAGCTCTGGTCCTCTGGATAGGAAAGTCTGAAAGTCCCCTGTTTCATTGAAAGTCCATCTTTTCTCCTGAAAGAGGATGTTCAGGTTTTTTTTTTTTTTTAAGTTTTTGCTAGGCAATGGGGTTAAGTGGCTTGCCCAAGGCCACACAGCTAGGTAATTATTAAGTGTCTGAGACCAGATTTGAACCCAGGTACTACTGACTCCAGGGCCGGTGCATTATCCACTGTGCCACCTAGCCGCCCCGAGGATGTTCAGTTTTGCTGGGTAGTTGATTCTCAGTTGTAAACCAATATCTTTTGCCTTCTGGAATATCATATTCCAATCCCTACAAGCCCTTAATGTAGATGCTGCCAGATTCTGTGTAATCCTGACTAAGGAGCCTTGGTAGTTGAATTGTCTGTTTCTGGCAGCTTTTAGAATTTTCTCTTTGATTTGGGAGTTTTGGAATTTGGCTATAATATTCCTGGAAGTTTTTCTTTTGGGATCCCTTTCATGGGGTGACTGGTGAATTCTCTCGATTTCTATTATACCTTTAGCTTCTAGGATCTCAGGGCAATTTTGCTGTATTGTTTCCTGAAAAATGAAATCTAGGCTCTTCTCCTGGTTGGCTTTCACATAGTCCAATAATTTTAAAATTATTTCTTCTTGATCTGATTGAAAGGTCAGTTTTTCTAGTGAGATATTTCACATTTTCTTCTAATTTTTGGCTTTTTTTTGGAAGAGTTTTATTTCTTCCTGATTTCTTGCAAAATCATCAGCTTCTTTTAGTTCCATTTTCCATTTGAAGGAGTTATTTTTTTCAGAGAGTTTTTTTATCTCCTTTTCCAGCTGGCCAATTCTGCTTTTTAAGGCATTCTTCTCATTTGTCTTTTGTTTTGCTTTTTCCATTAGGCCTAAACTGGTTTTTAGCATATTATTTTCTTCAGGATTTTTTTGTTTATCTTTCACCAAGCTTTGGATTTGGTTTTCATGATTTTTCTGCATCTCTTTCATTTCTCCTCCCAATTTTTCCTCCACCTCCCTTAATTGCTTTTCAAAGTATTTTCTGAGCTCATCCATAGTCTAAGCCCATTTTCTATTTCTCTTTGGAGGTTTTGGATTCAGAAGCTTCTATTTTGTCATCATCTGAGTATGTGTTTTGATCCTCCATGGGACTAAAGTAATTCTCTATGGTCAGATTCTTCTTTTTCTGTTGTTTGCTCATTTCCTCAGCCCAAGACTAATTTACAGCACTTCCAAGGCTTTGGGGTTGGTTTTTTTGGGGATACCCCACTGGGACCTTTATTCCTCCTTGGTCTTATGCTCTCTAGCCTGTACTTTGATATGTAGATGACCACAGCACTACCCTCTGCGCTGGGGCTATAAGGAGGAATCTAACTATCTTAGTATGGAAAGACCAAATTGCAATATCTGAGTGTAGGCAAACAACAGAGTCCTACCCCAGGGAGAGCAGAGAAATCTCTGCATACTTCTCTTACTGTCGCTGGGGATGTAGGCTGCTTTCTTCGGATTGCTGCTGCAGGTTCTGCAGCCATGCCCCTCACTCCACACTCGCCCAGGTTCAGCAGAGTTCTCTCTCTGCCCCTTCAAACTGTTGCCAGTAATTTCTGGGCTGCAATGGGCTGGGCTGGGCTTCGCCACAGCTTTTTTCCCAGCCCTTGGTCCTGGTGAAGCACAACTTTCCCCGCAGAAGTCCTAAGTTATCTTTGACTGGGAAAATGTATCACTCAGTCTTTCTGTGGGTTCTGCCCCGCTAAATTTCGGTTAGAGCCATCCTTTGTTTTTTGGGGGTTTGGGGAGGGTCAGAGTTCTAGGGGAATGCTGCCTTCATACCATCATCTTGGCTCCGCCCTTGCTTTCATTTTAGCAAAAAATAACTGCTTGTCTAAGTGGAGGATGAATTTAAAGTTCTGTTTTTTTAGTTGTCATTGTTGCCCTGAGTTGCAAAAGTTTACTTTTCCTTTTTCCATTCATATTAGTTTCAGAAATACTTTTGGTTCTGGAGCTAGTCTGTTGACACCTCATCACTGTCAAAATGAGTTCATAGCCAGATAATAGATGAAAGAATCTCAAGAAAAATGAAATAGTGACTAAGGAAGAGTTGGAGAACATCACCAAAAACCAATTAGATGATTTTGAGTACATTAAATTAAAAAGCTTTTGCACAGATAAAACCAATGTAACCAAGATCAAAAGAAATGTAGTAAATTGGGAAACAATCTTTACAACTAGTGATTCTGACAAAGGACTCATTCTAAAATATACAGAGAACTGAGTCATATTTTTAAAACAAAAAGCCATTCCCCAATTGACAAATGGTCAGAGGATATGCAAAAGCAATTTACAGATGAGGAGATCAAAGCAATTCATAGCCATATGAAAAAATGCTCTAAATCATTAATTATTAGAGAAATGCAAATTAAAGCTTCTCTGAGGTACCACCTCACACCTCTCAGATTGGCCAATATGACCAAGAAGGATAATGATCATTGTTGGAAGGGTTGTGGGAAATCTGGGACACTATTTCACTGTTGGTGGAGCTGTGAGGTCATCCAACCCTTCTGGAGAGCTATTTGGAACTATGCCCAAAGGGCAACAAAAATGTGCATACCCTTTGACCCAGAAATACCACTACTGGGTCTATGCCTTGAAGAGATGATGAAAAAGGGTGGAAACATTACTTGTACAAAAATATTTATAGCAGCCCTGTTTGTGGTGGCAAAGAATTGGAAATCCAGTAAATGTCCTTCAATTGGGGGATGGCTTAGCAACTATTGTTCTATTGGAAACCAGGAGGGACGGGATTTCAGGGAAGACTGGAGGGATTTGCATGAACTGATGCTGAGCATGATGAGCAGAACCAGAAAAACACTGTACACCCTAACAGCAACATGGGAGTGATGTTCAACCTTGAAGGACTCGCTCATTCCATCAAGTGTAACAATCGGGAACAATTTTGCACTGTCTGCAAAGGAGAGTGCCATCTGTATCCAGATAAGGAGCTGTGGAGTTTGAACAAAGTTCAAGGACTATTCCCTTTAATTTAGGAAAAAAACAGATATCTTATTGTCTTATCTTGTCACCTCTTAGACTTCTCTTCTTTGGGGATGTGATTTCTCTCTCATCACACCCAATTTGGATCAAGGTACAACATGGAAACAAAGTAAAGACTGACAGAGTGCTTTCTGTGGGGGGGGGGTGGGGGAAGGGAAGAAAGATTGGGGGGAGAATTGTAAAACTCAAATAATATCTTTAATAAAAATAAAAAAATAAAAAATAGAAAAATGAAATACCTATTAGAAATGTGTCCAACTTTGTTTAAATGTTATTAATTTTTATCAGGAAGATTCACATATGCTTTTATTAGTTCAGTCTGTGACAAATCTCATAAGCAGATTGCTGATAATAATAAAAAATAATAATGTTGACCTGATACAATGGAAGGAGAATGAATCATTTTTCTCAGTTGTGTTAAAGTTTTTTTATTTCATCAGCTTTTTTTGCATAAAATAATAATAATGTTTATCTATTCTCTCTTCTGATCAGTAATTACCACCTCCATTTAAAGAGAGCTTCATCTATTCAAGAAAGCACTGGTGTCTTCTTTTTTTCAGTGACCAGAGCACTTAATGTGAAGTCATAGAATCTGATCTCAAATCTCATTTCTGGCTTTTGTTTGTTATGTGAGTGTGAGAAAGTAATTTAATCTCTCAGGGTCTCAGTTTTTTTCATCTGTAAAATGATTTGTAACTTTTATTCTTCTGTAGAATTCCATGATGTATAGTCATATAGTATCATTGCAGGAATAATGAAATTTATTTGAAAAACTGTTTCTAAAAAATTCAAATAATTTTCAACACTACAATAAGTCTAGTTAGGTAATTATATTCTATTAAAAATTTCAAGATTCTAAATTACAAAAAAATTAATATCTATGTGTAGTAGGACCAGGGTTCCTCCCCTTAACCCCACATAGGGAATTTTACCTAAAGAATAAAAAACTGTTCCTTGGATAGACTCCTGTAATTTAATTTCCAGTTCTTGAAAGAAAATAAAGGAGACTCAACTCTGAATTCAATATTCTTTTAGTTCAGATTTGATGATGGGCTGAAACGAAACACTTGTTAAATCATTGGATATTATGGAATGAAACTTGCTTTGCCCCAAACAGTAGGTTAAGACTATTTCTCATTTAATCAATAATTTAAAGACTTTAGACTGAGTTTAAAAAGCCTTCCAAGGGGCAGCTAGGTGGCACAGTGGATAGAGCACCAGCACTGGAGTCAGGAATACCTGAGTTCAAATCTGGCCTCAGACACTTAATAATTACCTAGCTGTGTGGCCTAGGGCAAGCCACTTAACTCCATTACCTTGCAAAAACCTAAACAAAAATAAAATAAAAATAAAAAGCCTTCCAAACTAGAGAGACATTGCACATTGTTTAAAGAACAAAAAACCAAGTGAAAATTTTAATATCGCAAAAATATTTATAAATTAGTAAGGTAGTTAGAACTGGATTCATTTGAAAGGTCAGAAAAAACATGCTTTCTGTGCCAGGGTCAACTGCTCCCCCTTATGCTAGGACAGCTGGATGGCACAGTGGGGAGAGGGCTGACCCTGAAGTCAGGACCTTGATGTGATCTTGGGCAAGTCATTTAACCCTAATTGCTTTGCATCCAGAGCCAACTCCAGGTGTCCTGATTCATATCTCATCCCAGGACCCAGATGTCTCTAGAAGAGCTATGCATCTCAAAGAGTCCCAGAAAGAACCAAATCCCACATCAGGGTGATGTGGTAGATGATGCCAGATATTTGTATTTCATAGTCAGTTTCCAATTGATAAAAGGTGGAAATAAGTAGGAACAGCACCAAGAACATCAATGTATCAGCAAAAATGATAATATCCTTCAATGATTAGAAAACTTCATCCCAGTCATAGGTCATATACCCTTCATATTATATTGATAAATGGACCCATAGATGTCATTATTGATAACACTGTTTATTCTCCACAGACCACTCCCTTTTCCATGATTCTCAATCCAACTCCCCTCTTTCCCAATATTCCAATCCAAAATTACCCAAACCTTTCACTATGCTTTTTGGAATGTCTGCTCTTTAAGAAACAAAAACTTGATTTCATCATAAATATTTTCATTTTCTACTTCTATGTAGAAACAAGAGGGCAAGTAGTTTTTCATTTCAAGTATTTTAAGTAGGCCAGAAAAATATTAGAAGCATAGCTAATGAGAGATAATTTAGACTGTTTGTCAGTAGAAGAGTTCTAAAACTAGGGAAGTTAGAGATGTTTTTTTTTAATATTTTGTTTTACCAATATATGCAGCAGTAGTTTATCTATCTATCTATCTATTTTATTTTGTAGAAATTATTTTTAATACATTACTAAAATATTCTTGTTTAAGAGTAAACATAATACCCCCTCTGCCCCCAAAATATAGACCCTCATGAGAAATAAAGAAAAGAGAAAAATGTGCTTCATTCTGGGTTCCAGCACCACCAGCTCTGTTGTGGGTGGATCACATTCTTTATGATAAGTCCATCATAAAAGTTATTTCCATATTTTTCCACCATTGCCATTGCTGATTGCAACTCCCTCCATTCATACCTCCCCACTACCATATACTATATTTTCTCTCTCCTTTCACTTTGTCTCTCTTCTAAAATGTGCTGTAGGGTAACTGAGTGGTGCAGCAGACTGATCACTGGTCCTGGGGCCAAGAGGCCTGTTGCCCACACACCACCCCTGAGACCCAGCAACCACCTGGCCCCGTAGTCCTGGACAGGCTTCCCAATCCCAGTTCCTTGCAAGAAGTAAAAAAGAAAATATGTTATATCTGACCACTCCCCAAAAGATCCACCTTCTCCTCCTCCAACACTCACACCCACCCTTCCCTCTGTCCCCCTTCTTTCCTTTTTACTCTAGATGTCTATACCTCATTGAGTGTGTATACTGTTTCCTCTCCAAGTCGCCTCTGATGAGAAGGAAGATTCCCTCATTCCCCCTTGCCTCCCCCACCCCATTGCAATAAAAAAAATCTTATAAAAAGTTTCTTAGCCTATTCCACCTCTCCTTTCTCTTACTCCCATTACATTTCCCTTTTAGCCATTGACTCCATTTTTACACTATATTATATCTTCAGATTCAGCTCTATCCTCTGCGTGATCTATAAAAGCTCCTTCTACTAAATGAGAAGTTTCATATGAATATTATCAGTATCATTTTTCTATGCAGGAACACATGCAGTTCATCATCACTGTCCCTCATATTTTCCCCTTCTCCTCCATTCTCTATGCTTCACCTGAGTTCTGTATTTAAAGATTAAACTTTAGCTCTGGTTGTTTCACCAGGAACATTTGAAATTCCCCTGGTTCACTGAAAGTCCATCTTTTCCCCTGGAAGAGGATGTTCAGTTTTGCTGGGTAGTTGATTCTCAGTTGCATTCTGAGCTCTTTTGCCTTCCATAATATTATATTCCAAGCCTTATGAGCCCTTAATGAAGTTGTTGCTAAGTCCTGTGTAATCCTGACTGCAACTCCACGATATTTGAATTGTGTCCTTCTGGCTGCTTGTAATATTTTCTCTTTGACTTGGGAGTTCTGGAACTTGGCTATAATATTCCTGGAGGTTGTTTTTTGGGGGTTCTTTTTCCAGGGAAGATCAGTGGATTCTCTCAATTTCTATTTTGCCCTCTGCTTCTAGGATATCAGGGCAATTTTCCTGTAGTAATTCTTTTAAAATGAGGTCAAGGCTTTTTTCATGATCATGACTTTCAGATATCCCAATAATTTTAAAATCATCTTTCCTGAATTTGTTTTCCAGATCAATCAATTGCTTTTTCAATGAGATGTTTCAGATTTTCTTCTAATTTTTCATTCTTTTGGTGTTTATTAAGTATTGTGTCTTGACTTCTTGTAAAGTCACCAGCTTCTTTTAGTTCCATTCTATATCTGAAGGATTTATTTCCCTCAGAGAGCTTTCTTATGTCTTTTTTTCTATCTGGCCAATTCTGCTTTTTAAAGCATTCTTCTTCTCAATAACTTTTTGAACTTTTATCCATTGGACCTATGTTGATTTTTAACATGTTATTTTCTTCAGCATTTTTTTGGATTTCCTTGACTAGGCTGCTGACTTCTTTTTCATGTTTTTCCTGCATATCTCTCATTTCTTTAACCAATTTTTCTTCTATCTCCCTTTCTTGATTTTTAAAATCCTTTTTGAGCTCTGTCATAGCCTGAGCCCAATTTCTGTTTTTCTTGGAGTCTTTAGATGCAGGAGCTTGTACTACCTCATCTTCAGATTGAGTATTTTGTTCCTTCTTGGGATCATAGACAATGTATTTCTCAATGGTATTCCCCCCTTTTCTCTGTTTAGTCATTTTCCTAGCTTGTCTGGTTTTGGGGTGCTTCCTGAGCTTTTGAGTATTATTGGGGACCCCCCCCCACACAAGGATCTCAGTGTGTGAAGCACTCACTGCCTTCCCTCCTTGTCTGTGAATGACCACAAGTGCACCCTTCTGCCACCGGGCTGAGGTGGGGGGGACTGTTCTATGGGGGGCCTAAACTGTGATCAGGATCTGAATGTGGCCAGAGACCCAGAGTCCTGTTCCAGGTACAGAGGACAGACCTCTGAAGTTTCTCTCCACTTCCCTATCTTTGGTAGGCTGAGCACTCAATGCTCAGTTGTCTGGGGACTACTGCTTACTAGTTCCACAGCTGCTTCAGTTTCTTGGAACTGGGCTGCTGTGTGGCGGCCACTGCTGTTGAGCTGACCTCACTGACTGCTGCAACTGCCTTGAGGGCCTGGGTTTCATGTGCTAGCTCTGGCAAAGGTCCCCTCCACTTTGTGCCTATTGCTTCCTGGGGTGTAGGTCTTGAAACTGCACCCCGCCCCCCAGCAATGAGCACAGCTCCCAGAAACCCTGGACTGCCTCTGGGAGGCTGAAGTTTCTTCACTCTGGTGGGCCGCCCCTCTAACCCCGTGGAGTGGAGCCTTTCCACTATTTTTCAGGTTACTTTGGTCTGGAGAATTGCCTCACTAGATCTTTCAATGGGTTCTGTCTCTCAAAAATTTAGAGACACAATTTTAAGATTTTTGAAATATTATGGAGAGAACACCTAGGAGCAGTAGTTTTTAACAGTTTTTTGCAATGTTTTGAGTTTCGCATTTTCCTTCCTTCTTTCCCTCCCCATTAACCCTGAAAAAAACAATCTAATATAAGTTATACTTGTATAACATGTTAAATATAGGTCCAGTTGTTAAAGAAGAATCAAATTGAAATGCAAAAATACATAAGATGATTTTTAAAAATTGAAGCTAGTCAGCTTTGGTCTGCATTTAAGCTCCATGGCTTCTTCTCTGGATATAGATATTTTTTTCTCACAAGACTGCTAAAATTGTCTTTGAAGTTGTTCCATCTCATTCATATAACATAATTTGTTTAGCTATTCCCCAATTAATAGGTATCCCTTCAATTTTCAATTCTTTTCCATTAGAAAAAGAGATTTTATCAATATTTTTGGATATGTAGGCTTTCATCATTTTTTGTGATCTCTTTGGAATACAGACCTAGTAGTGATATTTCTGCATCAAATGATAGGCACAGTTTTATTGCCCTTTGGGTCAATTGCTCTGCAGTAAGGATGAATCAGTTTACAACTCCACCAACAATGCATTAGAGTTTCAGTTTTCCCACATGCCCTCCAATATTGATCATTTTCCTTTTTTAGTAATATTGGTCAACCTGATAGGTGTGAGAGGTTTTAATATGCATTTTTCAAATCAAGAATGACCTAGAAGATGGCAACAAGAATGGATCATGTCTTAGGTACTCTCTCATAAATCTTATGAGCTAAGGACTCTAAATTTTTGAGAGACAGAACCCACAGAGGGACCCAAAGAGGCAGTTCTCCTACTCAAGGTAACCTGGAAATGAACAGAAAGGCTCTGCTCCCCAGGGTTGGAGGGGCAGCCTGCCAGAGCAAAAGAACTTCAGCCTCCTGGAGGCAGCCCAGGGTGCTGGGAGTCGCGGCTCACAGCAACAGGGGAGTTTCCTGAGCTATGCCCTGGGGAGCACAGGGCACAAATTGGGGGAACAGGGGACCTCTGCCAGAGTGAGCACATGAAGCCAAGCCCTCAGGGCACAGCGAGCAGAGTGGCCACTGCATTCCAGATCCAGGAAACATAAGCAGGTGGAGCTAGTAAGCAGGAGCCCCCAAGGCATGAGCCCATTGAACCTAGGGAGAGGAGTGAAGAGAGAGACTGCAGAGCTCTATCCTCTGCCCCTGGAACAGGACTCTAGGGTTCTGACCACATTCAGATCTTGATCTCAGTCTAGGCCCCCCATAGAACAGCAGGGGCCCCCTCCACCTCAGGCTTGTGGTAGAGGGGGGCGCATATGGTCATTCACAGACCAGGAGGGAGGACAGAGCCTCACACACTGAAACCATTGTGGGAGTGTCCCAAAAGCTCAGGAAGCACCCCCAAACCAGGCTCAGGCT
This sequence comes from Macrotis lagotis, assembly GCF_037893015.1. Classification (NCBI taxonomy): domain Eukaryota; kingdom Metazoa; phylum Chordata; class Mammalia; order Peramelemorphia; family Peramelidae; genus Macrotis; species Macrotis lagotis. Next base: position 441,874,246 of record NC_133658.1, on the reverse strand, counting down.
GGGAAATGAGCAAGCAGAGAAAAAAGAGAAACACCATTGAGAAATATTTTGCATATGAGCTCAAGAAGGATCAAAATACTCATTCTGAAGATGAGGAAGCACAAGCTCCTGCATCTAAAGACAACAAGAAAAACAGAAATTGGGCTCAGGCTATGACAGAGCTCAAAAAAGACTTTGACAATCAAATGAGGGAGTTAGAAGAAGAACTGGGAAAAGAAATGAGAGAGATGCAGGAAAAACATGAAAATGAAGTCAGCAGCCTAGTCAAGGAAATCCAAAAAAAAAATGCTGAAGAAAATAGCATGCTAAAAACCAGCTTAGGTCAAATGGATAAAAAAGTTCAAAAAGTTAATAAGGAGAAGAATGCTTTAAAAAGCAAAATTGGCCAGATGGAAAAAGAGATAAGAAAACTCTCTGAGGAGAACAAATCCTTCGAACAAAGAATAGAACTCAGGGAGATTGATGAATTTACGAGAAACCAGGACTCAATACTTCAAAACCAAAAAAATGAAAAATTAGAAGAAAATGTGAAACATCTCATTGAAAAAACAACTGATATGGAAAACAGACTTAGGCAAGATAATTTAAAAATTATTTGGATACCTGAAAGTCATGATCAGGAAAAGAGCCTTGACATCATCTTCTTTTTTCTTTTTTTTCCAGAAAATATTTTATTAATTTTTTTAGTTTTGATTTTGTAAAAATTTGACTGATTTTATTTCACATTGCCTTAATTTCTATACCATGTCCCCCCTCTCAGTACACCACCTAGAGACACAACCATTATAGCAAAGAATAAAAAAAAGAAAGCAAGGGAGAAGCAATCCAGCAAAAATAACCAACAAATCTGTCAAGACTGATAGGTGCATTGGTTTATAAATCTATAGCCTCTGAAAATTTCTTCAGGACCAAACTTGGTCATATAGTATATGCTTTTGATTTTTTTTTGTTTTCACAAGGTAATGGGGTTAAGTGACTTGCCCAAGATCACCCAACTAGGTTAATTATCAAGTGCTTGACATTATTTTAAAAGAATTACTACAGGAAAATTGCCCTGATATTCTAGAAGCAGAGGGCAAAATAGAAATGGAGAGAATCTACCAATCCTACTGAGAAAGAGATCCCAAAAAACCAACCCCTAGGAATCTTATAGCCAAATTCCAGAACTCCCAAGTCAAAGAGAAAATATTACAAGCAGCCAGAAGGATACAGTTCAAATATCGTAGAGTTGCAGTCAGGATCACATAGGACTTAGCAGCAACTACATTGGAAGCTTGAAGGGCTTGGAATCTAATATACCAGAAGGCAAAAGAGCTAAGAATGCAGCCAAGAATCACCCACCCAGCAAGGCTGCATGTCCTCTTCCAGGGGAAAAGATGGACTTTTAATGAACCAGGGGAATTTCAAATATTCCTGTTGGAATGGCCAGAGCTGAACAGAAGGTTTGATCTTCAGATACAGGACTCAGGTGAAGCATGGAAATTGGAGGAGAGGGGGAAAATATGAGGGATGTGATGATGAACTGCATGTATTCCTGCATAGAAAAATGACACTTATAATACTCATATGAACCCTCTTAATTAACAGAGCAGGTAGAAGGAGATTATACAGATGAAGCACAGGAGAAAGCTGAATTTGAAGATAAAATATGGTGTAAAAATGGAGTCAATAGAAAAAAGGGAAATGTAATGGGAGAAAGAAAAAGGAGAGGGGGAATAGGCCAAGATATTTCATATAATAAGATTTTTCTTTCTTACAATGAGATATTGCAATGATATGGAAGGGGGGGAAGGCAAGGGGGAATGAGGGAATCTTCGCTCTCATCAGAGGTGGTTAGCGTAGGAAACAGCATATATACTCAATGGGGTATAGGCATCTGGAGTAAGAAGGAGGGGGGACAGGGGGAAGGGGGGGTGATGTGAGTGATGGAGGAGAGGATGGACCATGGAAGGAGAGTGGTCAGATATAACACATTTTCTTTTTTACTTCTTGTAAGGGGCTGGGATTGGAAGGCCTGTCTGGGACCATAGGGCCAGGTGGATGCTGGGCCTAAGGGGTGGTATGGGGTCTGGGGGCCCTCTTGGCCCCAGAGCTGGGAATCTGTCTGCTGCACCACTCAGCTATCCTACAGCAGAGTCAGAGTGAAAGGAGAGAGAAAATATAGTATGTGGTAGTAGAGAAATATGAAAGGAGGGAGCTGAGATCAGCAATTGCAATGGTGGAAAAATACGGAAGTAACTTTTGCCATGGACTTATCATAAAGAATGTGATCCACCTGTGACAGAATTGTTGGTGTTAGAACAAAGACTCAAGCACATTTTTTATTATTATTATTTTGGTGGGGTGCAGGGCAAATGGGGCTGGGTGACCTGCCTGGGGCCACATAGCAGGGTGATCATTGGGTGTCTGAGGCTGGATTTGGACCTGGGTGCTCCTGGCTCAAAGGCCAATGCTCTGTCTACCACCCAGCCACCCCTACTATTATTACTATTTTATTTTATTTGGGGTATTTTTTTTTTGTTTTTTGCGGGGCAGTGGGGTTCGGGTGGCTTGCATGTCACACGGCTGGGTGACTGTTGGGTGTGCGGGGCCGGATGTGCGCTTGGGTGCTCATGGCTCCAGGGCTGGTGCTCTGTCCATTGCACCACCTGGCCATACCTACAGTTATTACTATTTAAAAAAAATTTTTTTTAAATTTTGTTTGTATATTTAATATTTATTTATTCTCATTTTGTACAAATAATGTTTTTTATACATTAATAAAATATTCTTGTTTAAGAGTAAACAAAATACCCCCTCCCCCCAAAACATAGACTCACTTGAGCGATACAGTAAAGGGGAGAGAAAAAATTAAAATAAAAAACATAATAGTAATAATCGTAGGTATGGCCAGGTGGCTCAATGGACGCAGCACCAGTCCTGGAGCCATGAACACCCGAGCCCACATCCGGCCCCGTACACCCAACAGTCACCCAGCCGTGTGACATGCAAACCACCCGAACCCCACTGCCCCGCAAAAACCAAAAAAAAAAATACCCCAAATAAAATAAAATAGTAATAATAGTAGGGGTGACTGGGTGGTAGACAGAGCATTGGCCTTTGAGCCAGGAGCACCCGGGTCCAAATCTAGCCTCAGACACCCAATGATCACCCTGCTATGTGGCCCCAGGCAGGCCACCCAGCCCCATTTGCCCTGCACCATCCTCCCCAAAACAATAATAATAATAATAATAATAATAATAATAATAATAAATGTGCTTGAGTCTTTGTTCCAACACCAACAACTCTGTCATGGGTGGATCACATTCTTTATGATAAGTCCATGGCAAAAGTTGCTTCAGTATTTTTCCACCGTTGCCATTGCTGATCTCAGCTCCCTCCTTTTGTATTTCTCCACTACCACATACTATATTTTCTCTCTCCTTTCACTCTGACTCTGCTGTAGGGTAGCTGAGTGGCAAAGCAGACAGAACCCTGGCTCTGGGGCCAAGAGGCCCTGAGCCCCCATACCACCCCTTAGACCCAGCATCCACATGGCACTATGGTCCTGGACAGGCCTTCCAATCCCAGTCCCTTGCAAGAAGTAAAAAAGAAAATGTGCTATATGTGACCACTCTCCCTGGTCCATCCTCTCCTCCATCATTCACTTCCCCACCCCTTCCCCCTGTGTCCCCCTCTCCTTCTTACTCCAGATGCCTATACCCCATTGAGTATATATGCTGTTTCCTCTCCTAACCACCTGTGATGAGAGCAAAGATTCCCTCATTCCCCCTTGCCTTCCCCCCTTCCATATCATTGCAATAGCTCATTGTAATAAAGAAAAATCTTATTATATGAAATATCTTGGCCTATTCCCCCTCTCCTTTTTCTTTTTCCCATTACATTTCCCTTTTTTCTATTGACTCCATTTTTACCCCATATTTTATCTTCGAATTCAGGTTTCTCCTGTGCTTCGACTATAAAAGCTCCCTCTACCTGCTCTATTAACTGAGAAGGTTCATATGAGTATTATCAATGTCATTTTTTATGCAGGAATACATGCAGTTCATCATCATTAAGTCCCTCATATTTTCCCCTTCTCCTCCAATCTCTATGCTTCACCTGAGTCCTGTATCTGAAGATCAAACCTTCTCTTCAGCTCTGGCCATTCCAACAGGAACATTTGAAATTTCCCTGGTTCATTGAAAGTCCATCTTTTTTCCCTGGAAGAGGACATTCAGCCTTGCTGGGTAGTTGATTCTTGGCTGCATTCTAAGCTCTTTTGCCTTCCGGTATATTATATTCCAAGCTCTTCGAGCTTCCAATGTGGTTGCTGCTAAGTCCTGTGTGATCCTGACTGCAGCTCCATTATATTTGAACTGTGTCCTTCTGGCTGCTTGTAATATTTTCTCTTTGACTTGGGAATTCTGGAACTTGACTATAATATTACTAGGGGTTGGTGTTTTGGGATCTCTTTCTTGGGGGGATTGGTGGATTCTCGCCATTTCTATTTTGACCTCTGCTTCTAGAATATCAGGGCAATTTTCCTGTAGTAATTCTTTGAAAATGATGTCAAGGCTCTTTTCCTGATCATGACTTTCAGGTATTCCAATAATTTTTAAATTATCTTTCCTAAGTCTGTTTTCCATATCAGTTGTTTTTTTCAATGAGATATTTCACATTTTCTTCTATTTTTTCATTTTTTTGGTTTTGAAGTATTGATTCCTGATATCTGGTAAATTCATCAATCTCCCTGAATTCTATTCTTTGTCTGAAGGATTTGTTCTCCTCAGAGAGTTTTCTTATCTCTTTTTCCATCTGGCCAATTTTGCTTTTTAAAGCGTTTTATCCATTTGAAATAAGCTGGTTTTTAGCATACCATTTTCTTCACCATTTTTTTTGGATTTCCTTGACTAGGCTGCTGACTTCATTTTCAGGTTTTTCCTGCATCTCTCTCATTTCTTTTCCCAGTTTTTCTTCTAACTCCCTCATTTGATTTTCAAAGTCTTTTTTTGAGCTCTGTCATAGCCTGAGCCCAATTTCTGTTTTTCTTGGAGTCTTTAGATGCAGGAGCTTGTGCTTCCTCATCTTCAGACTGAGTATTTTGATACTTCTCGGGCTCATTTGCAAAATATTTCTCAATGGTGTTCCACTTTTTTCTCTGCTTGCTCATTTTTCCAGCCTCAGCCTGGTTTTGGGGTGATTCCTGAGCTTTTGGGACACTCCCACAAGGGTCTCAGTATGTGGGGCTCTGTCCTCCCTCCTGGTCTGCCACAGGCCTGAGGTGGAGGGGGCCCCTGCTGTTCTATGGGGGGCCTAGACTGAGATCAAGATCTGAATGTGGTCAGAGCCCCAGAGTCCTGTTCCTGGGGCAGAGCTCAGCAGTCTCTCTCTCTCTCTCTCTTCACTCCTCTTCCTAGGTTCAATGGGCTCATGCCCTGGGTGGATCCTGCTTACCGTCTCCTCCTGCTTATGTTCCTGGATCTGGGCAGTGCTGGCCTCTGCTCATTGTATACTCCATGTCCTCGCTCTGGCAGAGGTCCCCTGCTGTTCCCCCACTTTGTGCTCGGTGCTCCCTGGGGTGTAACTCAGGAGACTCCCCGCTGCTATCAGTCATGGCTCCCAGCGCTTGGGGATGCCTCCGGGAAGCTGAAGTTCTTTCTTTCTGGCGGGCTGCCCCTCCGACCCCAGGGAGCAGAGCCTTTCTGCTGTTTTCCAGGTTACCTTGAGTAGGAGAACTGCCTCACTGTGGGTTCTGTGTCTCAAAAGTTTAGTTAGAGTCCTTAGCTTATGAGTTTTAAGAGAGAGCGCCTAAGACATGATCCTTTCTTTTCGCCATCTTGGCTCCACCCCTTTTGTTAAAATTTTAATTTTTTTTTCTCTCCCCTTTATCGCTCAAGTGAGTCTATATTTATGGGGGAGGGGGTATTTCATTTACTCTTAAGAATATTTTATTAATGTATAAAAACATTATTTGTACAAAATGAGAATAAATATTAAATTAAAAAAAACCTAAAAAAAGAAAAGATATATTTCATTTTCTATGATGTTATTTGGCATTTGTCGTGACTGGCAGCAAAAGACTTTCTAGGAAAAATTATTTTTTAAGATATGAGGCTATGTATAAAGCTCTGATCTTTTTAATTTCTTAATTCCACATTTTCTCTTTTTTTTTTTTCATTCTGACCTATGACAGTCAAAGATTAAAGATAATGTTGACTTGGTTGAGAATAAAAAAAAAAGAATGATCTAGAATACTTTTCATATGATTATTCCCCATTTATCAATTGGGGAAATGACTTGTGTTCTTATAAGTTTGACAAATTCTCTATATATTTTAGAAATGACTCTTATCAGAAACACTAACTGTAAATATTTTTCTTTTATCATACTTTTATATTTACATTTTTATTTATTTACACATTACTAAAGTAGTCTTGTTGTAAGAGTAAACATAGTCCCCTCTCGCCCCCCCCCAAATAAAAAAACCTCATGGGAAATAAAATGAAAGAAAGAGAAAAAAATGTACTTCAGTCTGTGTTCAGATATCATCAGCTCTGTCTCTGGGACAGATTGCATTCTTTATCATAAGTCTGGTTAGAGAAGTTGCTTCAATATTTTTCCCTTAATTGCTGTTACTGATTGTAATTCCCCTCAATCCATTCTACTCCACTACCATTTATTATATTTTCCCTCTCCTTTCATTCTGTCCCTCTTCAAAAGTGTGCTGTAGGGCAGCCGAGTGGCATAGTGGAAAGATCACCCACTCGGGGGCTAGGACGCCACATCCCACCCCAGAGACCCAGGAACCACCCAACCCAGTGGTCCTGGTTAGGCCACCTCACCCACCACCTTGCAAAAAAACAAAAAAACATGCATTGTATCTGATTACCCTCTCCCATGATCTCCTCTATTACCTACACTCCCCCTCCTTTCTCCCATCTCCTTTCTCCCATTCCTTTCCTCTAGGGTAAAAGATTTCTATACCCCGTTAAGAGTGTGTGTATTTCTTTTCTGAGCCATTTACGTTGAGAATGAAAGCTCACTCATTCCCCCTCACCTTCCCCACCTTTCACCCCATTGCAAAAGGTATTTCTTGACTCTTTTACATGAATATCTTAGTCTATTCTACCTCTCCTTTCCTTTCTCCCAGTACATTTCCTTTTCACTCATGGACTCCATTAAAAAAAATATATATTATATCTTCAAATTCAGGTCTCTCCTGTGTCTCAACTATAACTAACTGCTATAATAAATGAGAAGCTTCATATGAGTATTATCAATATCATCTTCCCATGCAGGAATACACACAGTTCATCAACAATAAATCCCTTACAATTTAGCCTTCTCATCCACCCTCTCTATGCTTCACCTGAGTCCTGTATTTGCAGATCAAACTTTCATTTCAACTCTCTCTGTTCATTTCAACAGGAAAATTTGAAATTCCCGTTTCATTGAATGTCCATCTTTTCCCCTGGAAGAAGATGTTCACTTTTTCTGGGGAGCTGATTCTTGGTTATAATCCAAGCTTTTTTGCCTTCTGGAATATTGTATTCCAAGTCCTATGAGCCCTTAATGTGGATGCTGCTGCTAAGTCCCAAGTAATCCTGAGAGTAGTTCCATGATATTTGAATTGTGTCCTTCTGGCTACTTGTAGTATTTTCTTGGCTATAATATTCCCGAGGGTTATTTTTTTTTGGATCTCTTTCAGTAGGAAATTGGTGGATTCTCTCAATGTCTATTTTTGCCCTCTGCTTCTAAGATATTGGGGCAATTATCCTGTAGAAATGCTTTAAAAATGAAGTTAAGGCTCTTTTCCTGATCATGACTTTCAATTAGCCCAACAATTTTTAAATTGTCTCTTCTGGATCTGCTCTCTGGGTTAAGTTGTTTTCCCAGTGAGATATTTCACTTTTTCTTCTAGTTTTTCATTCTTTTGGTATTGCTTTATTGTTTCTTGATTCCTTGCAAAGTCATCAGCTCCCTTTAGCTTCATTCTACTTTTGAAGGAATTGTTTTCTTCAGAGAGTTTTCTTATCTCCTTTTCCACCTGGCCAATTCAGCTTTTAAAGGTATTCTTCTCAATAACTTTTTTGACAGCTTTTTCCATTTGACCCAAACTGATTTTTAACATGTTTTTTTTCCTTCAGCATTTTTTTTTCTCCTTGACTAAGCTGTTGACTTGGTTTTCATGTTTTTCCTGCATCTCTTTCATTTCTCTTCCCAATTTCTTTTCTACCTCCCTTACTTCATTTTCAAAATCTTTTTTGAGCTCATTCATACTTGAGCCCATTTCCTATTTTTCTTGGAGGCTTTAGATGGAGAAGTGTGAACTTTTTCATCTTTTGAGTGTGTGTTTTGATTCCCTGTCTATGGTCAGGTTCCTTTTTTTTCCCTGCTTATTCATTTCCCCAGCCTGTGCCTGGTTTTGGGGTGCTTCCTGAACTTTTTTTATTTTTTATTTTTTTATTTTATTTTTTTAGGTTTTTCTTGCAAGGCAAATGGGGTTAAGTGACTTTCCCAAGGCCACACAGCTAGGTAATTATTAAGTGTCTGAGACTGGATTTGAACCCAGAAACTCCTGACTCCAGGGCTGGTGCTTTATCTACTTGCCCACCTAGCCACCCCCTTCCTGAACTTTTGAGCATTATTAGGATGCTCCCACAAGGACCTCAGTTCCTTTAATATCTTATGAGAAGCTTTGACTGCTCTCTTGCCTGTACTTTGCACTGTGGATGACCATAAGCAAACCCCTTTGCCCCAGGGCTGTGAGGAGGGTCCCTGCTCTATGGCAGTATGGGGGCCCAGACTGTGACCTGGATCTGAATATGCACAAAGCAGCAGAGTCCTGTCCTAAGGACAGAGGAGAGACCTAGACGGTCTCTCCCCACCCCCTTACCTTCTCTGAGCTTAGTGCTCTTCAAGAAGTTGCTGGGTGGCTCTGTGGGCTTGCTTCTGTTTTCCAGGCCTCTGGCTGTGCTGAGGGCCACAGCTGAGCTAAGGGACCATGCTGGCCTGGGCTCTACACTCACTTTGGCAGAGGTTTTCCCACTGATATTTCAAGTTGTGCTTGGTGTTTTCTAGGTTGGCAAGTCTGGAAACTGTTTCTGTTGCCACCAATTGGCACTTCCTAGGACCCAGGCACCCCGCAGGCTATTCCTGGAAGACTTGGTAATCCTGGCTGGTCTGCCACCCTCTCCAACCCCTCCAACCCCTCCAACCCTGTGAAACAGAGCCTTCCTATGATCTTCCAGGTTACTTTGGGGGGGTGGGTGGCTAGGTAGCACAGTGGATAGAGCACCAACCCTGGATTCAGGAGGACCTGAGTTCAAATCTGTCCTCAGATAGCTAATAATTATCTAGCTGTGTGACCTTGAGCAAGTCACTTAACTCCACTACTTTGCAAAAACAGAAAAACCAACAACTGGCTAACCAGGTTACCTTGGTCCAGAGAATTACATCATCATGTCTTTCTATGGGTTCTCAAAATTTAGTTAACGTCATAATTTTAAGGTTTTTGGAATATTTTGGAAGAGAGCTTCTCAGAAATCCTATCCTCATCTTGGCTCTGCCCCCCCGCCCATAATTTTTTTTTCCTAATTTACTGCTTTCCTTTTAATCTTGGTTGGATTGGTTTTATTTGTCAAAAACTTTTTAATTTAATGTAATCAAAATGATTCATTTTTCTTTTTATAATGTTCTCTCTCTATTTTTTTGTCTATAAACGGCTCCCCTTTCCTTGGATCTGACATGTAAACTATTCCTTGTTCACCTAACTGGCTTATGCTATAACCTTTTATGTGTAAATCCTGTATCCATTTTATCCTTTTCTTGGTGTATATATACACCAAGAAAAGGATATATATATATATATATATATATATATATATATATATATATACATATATGTATATGAAATGTTGCTCTATGCTGAACTTCTGTTATACTGTCTTCCAGTTTTCCCAAGAGTGAGTTCTTATCCCAGAAACTGGAATCTTTGGCTTTATCAAACAGCAAGTTACTATAGTCATTTATCAATGTTTCTTGTACACCTAATCTATTTCACTGATCCACCACTCTTTTTCTTAGCCAGTACCAAATAGTTTTGATGACTGATGCTTTAGAATATAATTTTAGATCTGGTATGGCTAGGCTGCCTTCTTTCTCTCTCCCATTAACGCCTTTGATATTTTTTACCTTTTGTTCCTCCATAGTTTAGTTACTATTTTTTTTTTTTAGTTTAAGTAATTTTTGGAAGTCCCCCTTCTATCAGACACATTGAATAAGTAATTTAATTTAGGTAGAATTATCATTTTTATTATATTAACTCAGTCTACTCATGAGCAATTGACATTTGCTCAGTTATTTGGATCTAATTTTATTTGTATGAAAATAGACTCAATAATTTTTTGTTGTCTGCAATTGCTTTAAATGAAACTTCTTTTTCTATCTCTTGGTACTGTGCCTTAATAATATATAGAAATACTGATGACATACGTGAGTTTATTTTATATTCTGCAACTTTGCTAAAGTTGCTAATTGTTTCAAGTAGATTTTTAGATCATTTTCTAGGATTCTCTAAGTTTACCATCATATCATCTGCAAAGAGTGAGAGTTTTGTTTCTTCCTTACCTATTCTAATTCCTTCAATTTCATTTTCTTCTCTTATTGCTAAGGCAGTAATAATGATAACAGGAATTCTTATTTCACCCCTGATCTTATTGTGAATGCTTGTAGTTTATCTCATTAAATATAAATTAACATAATGTATTCCATAAATAAAATTGGAATGGATGCTCTATTTTGTCAAAAACTTTTTCATCATATATTGAAACAATGATATGATTTCTGTAGTTTTGTCATTGATATGAACAATTATGCAGTTTTTCTAATGCTGATTCAACCCTGCATTCCTGGTATGAATCCTATTTGATTATAGTGTATTATCCTAATGATAACTTGCTGTTATCACTTTGTTAATATTCTATTTAAAATTTTTGCATCCATATTCATTAGGGAAATTGATCTATAATTTTCTTTCTCTGTTTTCTCTGTTTCACTGTTCTCTTCTTTCTCTTTCTCTTCTTTAGCTATCAGTATCATATTGATGTCATGGAAGGAATTTGGCACAGCTCCTTATCTATTTTTTCCATATAGCTTATTTAGAATTGGAGCTAATAGCTCCTTGAATATTTGAAAGAATTTACTTGTGAATTCAACTGACCCTGGAGAATTTTTTCTTAGGGAGTTCGTTGATGCCTTGTTCAATTTCTTTTTCTGAGGTGGGGTTATTTAATTAATTTCCTCTTCTTTTAAGCTGTGCACTTCATATTTTTGTAAATATTCATTTTTCACTTAAATTGTCAGATTTATTGACATGCAATTGGTAAAAAAAAGCTTTTCATTATTATTTAAATTTCTCTTCATTTGTTTATTTTCCTTATTCATTTTTGATTCTAGTAATTTGTTTCCTTCTTTCTTTTTTAATCAGATTAACTAAAAGTTATCAATTTTATTAATTTTTTTCATAAACTGAACTCTTTTTTAAAATTAATTCAGTAGTTTTCTTACTTTTGATTTTTAATTTTAAAATTTCTTCTTTGTTTCAGAATTTCTATTTTGGTCCTTAATTCAGGATTTTTCGCTAGCTTTTTAAATTGCATGCCCAATTCATTGATCTCCTTTTTCTCTACTTTTCATGTAAGCATTTAGAGATACAAATTTTTTTGTAATAACACCTTTGTTTATATCCCACAAGTTTTGGTATATTTCCTCCTTATTATCATTGTCCTGGAAGAAAGTATTAATGATTTCTATGATTTGCTGTTTGACCCATCCTAACCATAGGTTATTTAGTTTCCAATTAATCTTAGGTTTATCTCTCCATGACTCTTTATTGCTTGTGATTTTTATTGCATCATAATCTTAAAAAGATGCATCTAACATTTTTGCCTTTTTGCATTTGATTATGAGGTTTTTATGCCTATATGGTTAATTTTTGTGTAGGTGCCACATCTCACAGAAAAAGTTTTTATTCCCATTCAATTTTCTCCAGAGATCTATCATATCTAACTTTTCTAACATTCTATTCACCTTTTTAATTTCCTTCTTGTTTATTTTATGGTTAGACCTATCTAATTCTGAGGGGGGGGTTTGAGGTCCCCTACCAGTACAGTTTTGCTGTCTATGCTTTCCTGTAATTCATTTAGTTTCTTCTGTAAGAATTTAGATGCTATATCTCTTGGTGCATATATTAGTGCTGAAATTACTTCATTGTCTGTGATACTTTTTAGTAGGATGTAGTTTCCTTCCTTATCCCTTTTAATGAGGTCTACTTTTTGCTTTTGCTTTGTCTGAGATAAGGATTGCTACCCCTGCTTTTTTTCACTTCAGTTGAAGCATAATAAATTCTACTCCAGTTTTTTACATTTATGTGTATCTCTTTGCTTTAAATGTGTTTTTTGTAAACAGCATATTGTAGGACCCTGGTTTTTAATCCACTCTGCTATCTGCTTCTGTTTTATGGGAGAGCTTATCTCTTTCACATTCAGTTATAATTACTAACTCCTTGTTACCCTCCATGCTATTTCTCTTTCATTTTCACTCCCCCCCTTTTACCCTATCCCTCCTCACCTGTGTTTTGCTTCTGAAGATCCCTCCCTCAATCTGTCCCCCTTCTATCAGACACCCTCCCTTTTCTTCTCCCTTTCCCTTTTCTTCTTCTTCCTTCCCTTCTATCAGTCCCTCTTCCCTCCCCCTTTCCCTTCCTAATATTTGAAGGGTAAGATAAATTTCTAAACCCAACACTGAGGGCATGTGTTACTCCCTCTTTGAAGCCAAATCTGATGAAATTAAGATTAAAGCAGTTTTCAGTCCCTCCTTTCTCTCTACTGTAATAGGTCCTTTATATCTCTTCATGTGATGCAATTTACCCCATTCTACCTCCCTCTTCCTCCCATCTTATTATATTTTTGTCTTAATTTTTTTTCAAAAATCATCCCATCAAAATCAACTTATGTTCATACCTTCAGCCTAAATGACTCCATCTAATAGGATTACAATTCTCAAGAGTTATGAGAATCTGGGGTGGTTAGGTGGTGCAGTGGATAGAACACTGGCCCTGAAGTCAGGAGTTCCTGAGTTCAAATCTGACCTCAGACACTTAATAATTACCTAGTTGTGTGACCTTGGGCAAGCCACTTAACTCCATTGCCTTGCAAAAAAACCTAAAAAAAGTTATGAGAATCTTCCTCCCAGTTTAAGCTTATTGAATAGCAATCTTTTTCTTTTCCCCTATTTACCTTTTCATGTATCTTTTGAGTCTCCTGTTTGAAGAACAAATTTTCTGTTCAGCTCTGGTTTTTTCATCAGGGAACTTTGAAAGTCACCAATTTTGTTAATTTTCATCTTTTCCTCTGGAAAAGTATGGTCAATTTTGATGGGTAGTTGCTTTTTGATTGTAACTTAAGCTCTCTTGCCCTCTGGAATATCATATTCCAGCACCTTTCATTCATTAATATTGATGCAGTCAGATCCTGTGTAACCCTGACTGTGGCATTTTGGTATTTGGATTGTTTCTTTTTGGTCACTTGCAGGATTTTCTCCTTGATCTGGTAATTCTTCAGTTTTGCTACAGTATTCCTTTGAGTTTTCATTTTGGGAAGCCTTTCATGAAGTCATTGGTGGAGTCTTTCAATGACTATTTTGCCTTCTGGTTCTAGGATATCAGGGTGGTTTTCTTTGATGATTTCCAAAAGAATGCTACTCAATCTATTGTTTTGATCATGGTTTTCAAGCAACAATTCTTTTTTTCTTCTTATTTTTGTACAAATAATATTTTTTTATACATTACTAAAATATTCTTAAGAGTAAACATAATACCCCCTCCCCCCAAAAATATAGACCTGCATGAGCAATAAAGTAAAGAGAAAAAATTAAAATTACTACTACTACTACTACTACTCTACTACTACTACTACTACTACTACTACTACTACTACTACTACTCTACTACTACTACTACTACTACTTCTACTAATAGTAATAGGTGCAGCCAGGTGGTGCAGTGGATGGAGCACCGGCCCTGGAACCAGGAGCACCCAAACCTAAATCCGGCCCCAGACACCCAACAATCACCCAGCTGTGTGTCCCCAGGCAAGCTACCCTAACCCCATTGCCCTGAAAAAACAAAAAAAAGACCCAAAATAAAATAAAATAAAATAATAATAATAATAATATCAATAATAATAGTAGGGGCGGCCAGGTGGTGCAGTGGACAGAGCACTGGCCCTGGAGCCAGGAGCAGCCGGGTCCCAATCTGTCCTCAGACACCCAACAATCACCCAGCTGTGCAGCCCCAGGCAAGCCACCCAGTCCCACCTGCCCTGCAATCCCCAATAATAATAATAATAATAATAATAATAATAATAATAATAATAACAACAATAATAATAATAATAAATGTGTTCAGTTTGTGTTCCAACACCTCCAGATCTGTCATGGGTGGATCACATTCTTTATGATAAGTCCATCACAAAAGCTACTACTAACATATTTTTCCACTGATGCCATAATAATTGCAATAATTCTTAAATTATTTCTCCTCTCTTTAGATGATTCCCTGATGGAGGAAAGAAAATAAGGGGGCTAAAACAAAATATTCATATCTTTTTTTTCTCCAGCAAAGGAAACTGAGAAGTATTCAGACAGACAGGAGAAGAATTAGGAAAGAACAATGCTACTAAAACTTAGAGGGAAAAGAATATTAAGGAGAAAGAGGGTAATCGTCAGTGTCAAAAGTTGCAGATGGTCAAGAAGAATAATTTGGAAAGTAAGATATTTGTAATTTTGGAGAGTGAAATCTAGCAAATTCCTTTTATGTGCTAATGTGTGAATATAACTAGGCACGTGCCACCGTGTCAATATCTCTTGCCCCCAACTCCTGCCCTTAGCAAAAAACGTTTTTCTAAATTTAAAAAGAAAAACATATTAGCAGTCATAGTTCCACTTGGTTCACCCTCTAAGCTTAAGTTTCATATAGATAAGTTCATACTGTGTATATATGCCCTAGGTAATACTCCCAACCTTCCTATTATACACAGTATACCCTTTAAAAACTATATTAAAAACCTCATGGTTTTGTCCATCACTCATTAGCTTTAGCTAGAGAAGATCAATCCAACTTGGGTCACTAAAGCTGTGGAACAGGGGAGCCCATCTGATTCTGTCAAAAGGGAACCATGATCCAGTAGCCTTAATGGAGGTAAGCAAAGACAGTTCCTGGCAGACAATTTCCATTAGTCTTTTTTTTTAAGGTTTTTGCAAGGCAAATGGGGTTAAGTGGCTTGCCCAAGGCCACACAGCTAGGTAATTATTAAGTGTCTGAGACCCGATTTGAACCCAGGTACTCCTGACTCCAGGGCCGGTGCTTTATCCACTGCGCCACCTAGCCACCCCAATTTCTATTAGTCTTGATCAATATCATTCCTGCCTTTACAATAAACATTGAGTATTCCTCATCCTGACTTGACAGTTATTCATGGCACTGGTACTTCATGTCAAGTTTTGACAGGAGAGAGCTGTTTTAGTTGAATGATGAAAATGAAAGTCAAACTTCAAATATGTGAGAGGAAAAGAAGTAGAGGTAGAAATTGTAGTCAGTGTTATCAAGGAGTTTGACTACAAGAAGGAAGAAGAGATATAGGGATAGAGGAATCAAGAGAAGATTTTTTGAATATGAGGAGACAAAGACAGCAGACAGAGATTGGTGATACATGAAAAAGAGGAGATAATAGATGGGGCAATCTTTTGGATATGGTGACATGAAATTGTCTCATTTTTGCACATACAGGGATTTTGCCTGGAAAAGGATATTCATGGGGTAGGGGGGCCAGGACCAAGATGGTGGAGTCAAAGCAGAGATTCCCCAGAAATCCCCTGCAAACCACTCCAAATATCTTTAAATAATGATTCAAACCAAATTCTAGAGTGTCAGAACCCATAAAAAATTTTCAGACCAAGGCAACTTGAAAGATTCATAGGAAGGGTCTATTACACTGGAGTTAGAAAGGACCTCCAACTCAACCTGGATAGCCATGCCAGAGCAAACCAGTTCCAGTCACCCAGGAACAGATCATGGGGCTACTGGATCCATGGCAGTGGTGGCAGTTTCCAGACCTCTGAGTCCAAGGACAAATTGAAAAGTCAGCAGGCAAATTGAGAACCCTTAACCCTAGCACAACAGGTGTGACTAGTCTGAGCAACTCCAGTGCAGAAGGCAAGGTGACAGCTCCTCATCATGAAAAGCCAGACCCCTAGCCCCCAGCACGAGAAGTTTGGGTCAGTGCTCCCTGTGCTGTAGGAATAGAGTTCAACTTTTAAAACAGAGCAAAACTCCCAAAAGACCCCTAAACATAGAAAGCTACTCTGGCAACAGGGAAGATCAAAACACAAACTCAGAAAAGGAAAATGGGAAAACGCTGAACTTTGAAGCCTCAAAGGGAATATGAATTTGTCTCAAACTCAAAACATCCTCTTTGAAGAACTCAAAAAGGATTTTAAAAATTAAGAGAAAAGAAATGAGTGTAATTCAGGAGAATTATGAAAAAAAAAGAGTAAATAGCTTGAAAAAAAGGAGCACAAAAATTGACTGAAGAAAACAGCTCCTTAGAAACAAATTGGCTCCTAAAAAAATAAATTAGCTAAATGGGAAAAAAATCTGATGAAAAAAAACCCCATTTCTTTAAAAGTAGAATTGGCCAAATGGAAAAGGAGATTAAAAAAACTAACTGAAGAAAATAATTCTTTAAAATTAGAATTGGGTAAGTGGAAGATAATGACTCTATGAGACATCAAGAATCAGTCAAACATAATTTTAAAAAGTGAAAAAAATAGAGGAAAACATAAAGTACTGCACTGGAAAAACAACTGATCTGGAAAACAGATCCAGGAGAGGTAATTTAAGACTTATTGAACAGCCTAAAAGCTATAACCAAAAAAAGACCCTGGACAAAACTGTTCAAGAAATTATAAAAGAAAAGTGCTCTGATATTCTAGAACCAGAAGATAAAATAGTCATTGAAAAAAATTCACTGATCATCTCCTGAAAGAGATGCCAAAATGAAAACTCCAGGGAATACTGTGATCTAATTCCAGAATTATCAACTTAAAGAGAGAATACTGCAAGCAGTCAGAAAGAAATAATTCAGATATCAAGGAACCATAGTCAGGATTTCACAAGACTGATTAGTATCATCACTAAAGAACTGGAGGACTTGGAACATATTCAAGAAGGCAATGGAGCTTGGAATGCAACCAAGAATCAACTACCAGCAAAACTGATAATAATCTTTCAGGGGAAAAGCTGGATATCAATGGAATAGGGGACTTTCAAACTTTGTTGATGAAAAGACCAGAGCTGAACAGAAAATTTGATATTCAAACACAAGACTTAAGAGATGTACAAAAAGGGAAATGGGAAAGGAAAAAAATATTAGTAAGATTAAATTGTTTATTTCTCTACATGTTACAAGTATGTACCTTTTGAGAACTGTATCTCTATAAGGACAGTTAGAATGCATATGCTTAGAAGGTGTAGATATATATTTATTTTGATGTGTTGGTATAAAAAAATTAAGGCATGAAAAGAGGATAATATTGCAAGAAGAGGAAATGGGATAAGAAGAAAGAGAATAGGATAAATTTTATCAAATAAAGAGGCATAAAGGACCTGTTACAGAGGAGGAAAAGGAGGGGGTAAGCACTGCTTGAATCTTATTCTCATCAGATATGAATAAAAGAGAGAATAACATAACTCATCTAAGTTTAGAAATTTATTTTACCCTATAGAGATGTAGGAGGGGAAAGGGGGTAAAAAAGGAAGGAGGGGGTGATAGGGCACCAAGAAAGAAAGGCAGAAATAGAAGGGAGAATGAGGAAAAAAGGGAGATTTAATAGAAAGGAAGGCAGATTGAGGGAGTTGGTGTTTAGAAGCAAAATACTAGTGAAGAGTGATAGGGTGAAAGAAGAGAGAAAAGTATTAATGGGGAAAACAGAATAATAACAATAATAATAACTGTGAATGTATATGGGTTGAACTCTTCCATAAAACAGAAGTAGATAGCAGAATGAATTTAAAAGTAGAATCCTAAAATAAGTTGTTTACAAAAAGGACATTTGAAACAGAGAGATACACACAAAGTAAAGGCAAGAAACTGGAGCAGAATATGTTATGCTTCAGATGAAGTTAACAAAAAAGCAGGAGTAGCAATCCTGATCTTAGCCAAAAGCAAAATCTATAAAATAGAACAAATTAAAAGGGATAAGGAAGGAAACTATGTTTTGCTAAAAAAATTCAAAAGACAATTAAATGTTATCAATACTAAAACTATATGTACTAAATGGCATAGCATTCATATTCTTTATGTTGTTGTTGTTGTTGTTGTTGTTTTGTAAGGCAATGGGGTCAAGGGGTTTGCCCAAGGCCACACAGCTAGGTAATTATTAAGTGTCTGAGGCCGGATTTGAACTCAGGTACTCCTGACTCCAGGACTGGTGCTCTATCCACTGCACCACCTAGCTGCCCCCATAGCATCCATATTCTTAGAGAAGTTAATGGCTAATGGGAAAAAATAGATAACAATACTATACTAGTGGGGTCCTCAACCTCATGACTCAGAGCTAGATAAATCTAAACACAAAATAAAAAAGAAAGAAGTTGAGGAGGTAAATAGAATTTTAGAAAAGTTAGACATAATAGGGGTAACTAGGTGGTGCAGTGAATAGAGCACCAGCCCTGGAGGCAGGAGTACCTGAGTTCAAATCCGGCCTCAGACACTTAATAATTACCTAGTTGTGTGACCTTGGGCAAATCACTTAACCCTATTGTCTTCCAAAAAATTCCCCCCAAAACGTTAGATATAATAGATCTTTGGAGAAACTGGATGGGGAAAGAAAGGAATATTATTTTTTTCTCAAATGACACATACACAAAAATTGACCATGTGGTAGGGCATAAAAAATCTCATAATCAAATGCAGAAATATTAAATGCACCTTTTTCTTGATGCAATAAAAATTATGTATAATAAAGGGCCATGGAAAGATAAAGAAAAAATGAATTGAAAACTAAATAAGCTAATCCTAAAGAATGATTGGATCAAAACAAATCATGGAAAAATCAATAATTTCATCAAAGAGAATGACAATAGTGACACAAATGACAAAACTGATGGGATGCAACCAAAGCAATTCTAAGGGGAGATTTTATATTTCTAAATGCTTGCATGAATAAAATAGAGAAAAGGAGATACATGAATTGCATTTACAAGCAAAAAAAAGCTCAAAAAGAAGAAATTATGGAACTCTAATTAAATACCAAATTAGAAATTCAACTACATCAAAAAATGAGGTCATTAAAATCATTTGGCATTGCTTAAACAGATTAATGGAAGAGATGAATTAATATGGAATCAGAAATAATGGGACTCAAGAACTTCATATTTGATAAAAAATTAGGAAACAACTCACTATTTGAGAACTGCTGGGACAACTAGGAACCTGTCTGGAAGAAATTAGAATTGTTCTCCATATATGTCAACCCTTTAGATAATGTATAAGGTTCCCATTTCATTTAGTCCCATGTTCCACAATAAATTCAAAATATATACATAATCAGAATACAATTCTTGTAATTGAAAACTCAGAAATGTGTTTCATCTGCTTGCTCAATGAGACTGTTAGTCTTCAAGTTCTCCCTTGGGGTTCTTGAAGGTGATCATCTAGAAAATCTATTCCAGACTAAGAAAAAGATTTCTAATTTAGTAACAAAATACATTTCTAAAATAGCAATTTTTTCCTCTCCAAAGCTTATAAAGAAAGAAAAAAATCCTTTAAAAATGATTTAACTTTTTTCTCATTTTAAGGTAATACACAATCTTTTTTTCTTTAAAAGACAACATGCAAACACATTTATATAAAATAAAATATATAGTTAATTTAAAATTAAGAACCTAAGGGGCAGCTAGGTGGCACACTGCACTGGCTCTGGACTCAGGAGTACCTGAGTGCAAATCTGGCCTCAGACACTTAACAATTGCCTTGGACAAGTCACTCAACCTCATTGCCCTAAATAAATTAAAAAAAACACAAATAATAAAAGGACCTTAAAACATAGAATTAAAATAGCATAACAACAGCAATAATGAAAAATAGATTAGACAGGAAGTTTTATTCTCTAGGATTTTCCCACCACCACTAGGTAATGGAGACCATCTAAGAATGATTGAGGGAGATCAGAAAATTTATATAGTTACAAGGGAAAGGGAACAGAATATACATAACAAGAGTAGACAAAGCCTTAAACTTACTTGGAGACTTTTCTATTATTTGATCTCAGAGAACCATCCTTCTACAATGCTATTTTTTCCTTGAGGAAGCTATCATTTTTTGAGTTTAAATACCAGGAGAGCAGTCTAAAGGAGGACCAAATTCTTTTTTGATTTAAGGCGGACAGGAAAAATCTTCCTGCCAAAATTTAAGGAGGACACATTCCATTCCTTACAATAGCTAAGAAATATCAAACTTTGACCAGGAAATAGCTATAAAAACTCAAAGTAATTATTATATTTTAACCATTATATGTGTATATAATATATAACCACATATATTACCCTATATATATATATATATATATATGTATATGGTAAATAAGATAATTAACAGAAGGAAGGTACTGAAATTAAGAGGGATTGGTGAAGGTTACTAATAGAAGGGACTTTTTTCCTTTAAAAATTTTGGGGCATGGGGCGGCTAGGTAGCGCAGTGGATAAAGCACCAGCCTTGGAGTCAGGAGTACCTGGGTTCAAATCTGGTCTCAGACACTTAATAATTACCTAGCTGTGTGGCCTTGGGCAAGCCACTTAACCCCATTTGCCTTGCAAAAAAAAACAACTAAAAAAAATTGGGGGCAGCTAGTTGGTGCAGTGGATAGAGCATTGGCCCTTGGAGTCAGAAGGAACTGAGTTAAAATCTGAACTCAGACACTTAATAATTAGTTAGCTGTGTGACCTTGGACAAGTCACCCAATCCCATTGCCTTGCAAAGACAAAAAAAAATCTGAAGAACTATTATTTATTCAAAATGATGCTTGATTTTTTTTAAGGTTAAGAAATACTTAAACTTTATCACCTAACATAGAGGGACCCATATGGAAGGGTCTTGGGTTCCCAGAGGAAATATTTTGTATTTCTTCACCATGAGGTTGGAAACAACTTCTTTCCAATGGCCATGTAGCTAGTACTGGCTCTGCAACCTATAGCTGAGAAGATGAAGAAAGTCCAAGTTATTACCTGGCTGGTCAAGAGATACAGATTTTGTACTTTTTCTCCAGTTGTGACCAGATAGAGTGAAGGTCTTGTTCAGTCATAGGAGGTGCACCATAATCTGAAGTGGGTGAAAGGAAGGACTCTATCCATCATCACCCTTTTTAGGTCCAAGTGGTCTTGAGAAACAGGGTTGAGCTTTTGTTCTAGTTTATTTTCTTTATCTTTTTTGATTCTAGGTACAGATGATGAAATTCCCATATTCCAACCTGAGCCACGGCAGACTTGTAGGTAGAATTATAACTCAGATATTGCTGTCAGCCTAATAAGGAAACTCTGAGAAGCCTGGTTGTGTGGGACTTAAATTCAAGGTAGCGTTTGGACTTAGAATTTGGTGGAACTATTATATATATAATATCTAATTTAGAGGGGTAGCTAGGTGGCACAGTGGATAGATCACTGGCTTTGAGTTGGGAAGACCGGAGTTGGAATCCAGTCTCAAACACTTGCCACTTACTAGCTGTGTAATCTTGGGTAAGTCACTTCCCTGATTGCCTTCATTTAGAGTTATCTGGATCCTGATCTTTGTCTGGCCATTGGATCCAGATGACTCTGAAGGAGAATTTGAGGCTGGTGTCTGAGCACAGACCCCCTCGCTCAAATCCTATTCATGTGTGGCATCACCTTCTTGCTGTCATGGCCTTCTTTGAGAATGAGGGACAAACATGATCTAATTTAATTTGAGTAACTGATCTCTCTCCTTTTCAGAGACTGTGATGGCATTTATGTGGTTCTTTGCCCCTAAGTGTTGAGGATTATTGCCCTTAGGTTGTTCTTTTATACCTTTGAAGTAAATACTCCTTTGTAAAAGTTAATCCAATTGTTAAGTGTTTAAATGGAACTGTGATACAGTGGAACCCCTAAAATTGAGTGACTGCCATTGGTGGGAACTAGAGTCAGTGGTAGAAGATGAGATGCCCCCTAACCATTTTTGAGGTTATGGGGAAGGGTTAGGACATGGAGGGAGGATGAAATTTCATATACTTGGCCTTTATATAGCATGGGCTATGGTAGTTGCTGTACATGTGCTAATAAACATGGGACATAAAGACATATCACATATATAATATACTCCCAAAAGGTAAAGATAGCTTTGTGGAACTGTTGAGAAAGTTATATTAATTTTATCTCAATTCTGTCCTGCCTCAGCAGTGTACAAGATCTAAGTTTCCTGATTAGTCAAGTAATGTCAGACAAATTTAGATGCAGACATAAAGAAAAAAAATAGAGATCAAGACCTTTTCATTTCAGTCCAGGGAGTAGTTGGCTCTTCATCTTTGACACAACTCCTGCAATTTATGACTAATCTAGAATTTTTGTGTTATTTCATCAAGGTACATATCCTTCAGAAGGAGCCCAGATAGAGTGTGCATCACAGAGAAAGGCTTCTATAAGAAGTGCAGCAGATTAGGAGGTTATAATGGCATTTCCCATCTTGAGGAATGGTTCACTTAGGACCAGAGGGTTCAAACAAATTTACTAAAATGAAATTCTCATACCTAAAGGAATAAGTGATTCTTAAGGTGGTTAAAAAAATAATTCAGGAAGATAAAAACCAATGGAAAAAAACTCTCTGGTAGGGAGATTACAAGTAATCAGGAAGTAGGTTTCCTAAGCTCTCCCATCCAAACTGGGAAAAACTTTTTACATTTTTCTTGTCTAAAGGATCCCAATTAAAAACACCTGGAGCCAAATTTAAACCTGGACTGCTCTAGGTCTGTATCACAATATACTTGTTTACAACAGTCCCAGATATTGTTTGTAAGAATATGAGGGTTAATTCATACTTTCCTAGTTCCACTAATATACCTTTATAAAACAAGAGAAATATATTGTCATTGGAATGTTGTGACCACATGTTCCTTCCATATGTCAGCATGTTTAATATTGTGAATATTTATGTAGGAATATATCATATGATTTAGGGAGTCCCAACTATGTAGGGAGTATCCTCCAGATTTATGGATTGCTACTTTATTAAATGCCTTTGCTTTGAATTTAATGTCTTCCCTGTTTGATTATAAAAGGTAAATTCATTGGTGGAGTCTAGTGAACTAGGATTTTATTAGATTCAGATCTGTAGTATACCTTGAACCTTAGATAGCTATTCTCTGAAATACAGTCTGAATTTAAGAGATAGCATTAGGCATTTTTGGTCCAAAATATAAATTTAATCTTTAAACTAAAACTTGAAGCAAGAAATCTTTCATTTTAAGAATGCGGATTTGTCATAGGGCAATGTTTCAGAAATTGCAGGTCTTACCTCACTGCTTGAAAGACAACAGCTTCTAGTGTTCTTGGATTTGAATTTGGGAACTTCCAGCTAGTAGATTGATTGCAATTATGTAGTAGTGCAAAGACTGGCAAGGAGGTTTATCCAGCTGTAACCCAATTCAAGGGTAGAGAACTCTTTGGTGAAAGACATTACATGTAAGGAAAAGATGCTCATTGGAGATAGCTTCAGGGTATACAAAATAAAAAAAAAGTTACAATTTGTAGTATGTAGCAAATTAATTCATATTATTTCAGCTTTTGTGTATTTAGATGTGGGTTCTTTGTCATCTAGAAGCACTAGTCAAAAGTTCTTCTTTTCCTGGAATGGACTTTCATTTACTCATCAGGCAAAGCATTACATCAGTTCTGGGTGGGGTTGTCAAGAACAAAACAATTCTTTTTTGCTCAGCATTAAAATGATTCAACTAGAGAATAGGTCAAATAAGGAAAATATTCACAGTTTAAATCTAATAATATTTTCCTTTTGTTTGCAAAGAGTTTTAAAAGTGAGAGAGCCTGAGCTATTAAGTGTTTTATGTTAAAGTTACTCCTTGTGAGTGTATTTTTGATATTTCTCTGGGTTGCTTTTTTTTTTCTTCTCTAAAATTATTTCTTTTAAATTTGTTTTTTAACGACATTTGTCATGAGGGAAGGGGCCAGACTCCAGCTGTTCTTTCCAAACCTCTGGGGGAGGTCTGCTTATATCTAATTCTCATAAGTCATTAATCAAGTTTTTAGCAAGTCTTTATGCCCCACTGTGACTGCTCAGGAAGTGCCTGATTAGAAATTGGAGACACAGATCCAATGTATAAATAAGGTTCACTTTAAACAAAATGAAACAAAAAACACACCTTCTGACCAGGGTATTTCTACATTTAGTTTAAAAGAAACAAATTATATATATATATATATATATATATATATTTGTGAAAAGAAGCATTATGTGAGTGCTATGTCTTAAGGTTAAAGGAAGGGGAAGGGTGAGAAATGTAGGGCATTTGGCTTCCACAGAACATAAGAGGAGATTGTTAGTTTTAAAAATTGTATACACATATATGTATGTATGTATATATACATTACAAAGACTGTGATCTGTCTGTGGTCCCTGCAAATGCACCTGCATAATGTTGTTCATACATATTACTATACACTCCCTTGTGCTCATCAGTATAATGACCAAGGCGGGGAAAACATATTAAAGAATGGTAAGGGGTGGGTATATGATTAGATTGTAACTCAGATGATTCTGACCAAAGGCCAGGGAGAAGAGAAAACCTTTCCAACTAGACTAGATAGCGTTGCCATTCCCGGGACTTTCCCTCTAAGGGAAAGGATCTTTCTCTGCAGAAAATTTAATTAATTAATATAAAGCTGTTTTAATCACTGTGGACTAAGTTCTTATAATTATGAGCCATTTATAACAATTTGGAGGCTTGCCCTTGATTAAATGCAGAATCTTTTGAGATTTTCCTGGAAGATGGGGGAAAAGAGTGCTCAAACTTGCTTGAATTCAAGCAAATTATTCTTGGCTTTCTTCTCTGGAAAAATATCTCAGAAATTTCTAAAAGGCTGAGCTGAGTGATTAAATGCTAATGGGTAAAAACTTCAATACAGTAAGCTCCAGGTGAGAGGACAATGAGGTGGGAGAATGGTGGCTGAGTCTGACCTTAAAAACTGGCTGAGATGACCTCCCCAAGGGAGGAAATCCCAAATCCCAGAGGAGCGGAGGAAATGGGCACCTGAAATGCGGAGGGGAAGTCGGGGTGCCCTCCCAGGAAAAGTCCATTGGGGAAAGATGGGAGAGACTTGAGTATCTCAGGACCTGGAATGCAGGAAAGAAAATCAATTGGGATCATTTCTACTTAGTATCTGTGTGTGTGTGTGTGTGTGTGTGTGTGTGTGTGTGTGTGTGTGTGTGTGTGTTTGAAACGTGTCAGCTTGTCTTGGCTGTCTGGGCCCTCATTGGCCAATTCTGGCCTTGGGATTTTCCGGAGTTTGAGGACCATTTAAAAAATTGGTTTAAGTTTTAAAACTGGGGGGGTGGGAGTGGCCTAGGAGGTAAGCCGGAGAACTTCTAGAGGGGGAGGGGGAGAAGCAGGATCTGCGGCTTTATTTGTCTCCCTGGCGGTGGGGCCGCAGCAGGTTGCAGTTGGAGCAGAGCAGGTGGCTGTGGGGCAGCAGCGCAGGTGGGTTGGCATGGGGGGGGGCAAGTTCAACACTAAGTTCTTAAAGAGGCAGGGTATTTATTGGCTGATGCTTTCATCTCAGAGGGGAATATTATAATTGTGAAAAACTGGGAAAAAGCTGTGGAGTTAAGAGAATTGAGATTATGAATTTTAAGGGTTAGAAGAAAGAGATGATTTTGGGGGTGTGAGGGATACAAGAGTAAGCTTGAGAAGTTTTGGGAGAGAAGAGTTCTTGCTCCCAAGGTCCAGAAGCTGATCGTTGCCCCAGCTGCAGTGCATGCCTACACTACGTTGGATAAGTTCCTCAAACTTAATCTAGCCCCATGGCTATCTGGGGGATACCCCATGCCTTCTCCCTGTCTTGGGGTTCAACCTTTGGGGAGAAAGGGTGGGCAGGCAACTTGATTTTAATGGTTTTAATCGATTAACTGTAAAGGGGAAAGCAAGACCTAGATTTTTTTAGGTCATTTGGCTGTGAGGTGTTTGGTAGGAAACTCTCAAATTGAATGACTCTATATGAGCCCGATCTTCTGTGTAATTTGAACAATGTTAACTTGAGAAGGTTTCAAGTTCATAAAATGCATCATTTTGATTATGATAAGAATATGATTAAGAAATATTGGTAAATATAAAGCTGGAATTAGTAATGAGTGGCATATTCCTTCTTAATTCCTAGGGGCAGCTAGGTGGCGTAGTGGATAAAGCACGGGCCTTGGAGTCAGGAGTACCTGGGTTCAAATCCAGTCTCAGACACTTAATAATTACCTAGCTGTGTGGCCTTGGGCAAGCCACTTAACCCCATTTGCCTTGCAAAAACCTAAAAAAAAAAAGGAGTTAATATTCCCAATGAAGTCCTCTAAGGGTTAAAAATCATTAAAACAAAGACGGACTATTACTCTTAGACTATTCTTAGAAGAAAGAGGGAGAGAGTCCTTTCATTTCAAGTCAGGTACCCTCCTGATTCTGTTAGCGTGGAAATAGTGGACTATTTCTAGAGAGACCTTGCACTTTTAGTTAGTCACCTATTTTATGATAAAACTATCTTAACCTGGGAGAACAGTAGACTGTTCCCATAAGAAAAACCCTGCATTTCCATGAAGTTCATGAGACTCCTCTTGTTTGATGATAAGTAGACTTACTACAATAAGATAGTTATAATCCTGAAGGTTATTCTCACCATCTGGATGGTGAGGTGAGGTCATATTTTATGAAAGCCTTTCATTCTTTTCTTTGTTGCTGGGGTAGATTTTCACATGTAACTCTGAAGACTAACCAATGAGTCAACAGAGAGGGACAATAGGGAGGACTTAGGCCATATAATCTTGCTTGACTGTCAATTCGGGGTAGTTCCTTGATCTTCACTAGCTTTGTGAGACTTAGAGTGTGTCCTTTTCTTGAGAGAAGCCAAAATAAACTTTCTTTTTTGTTCAGAGGAGTCTCTATATTTTTTTAAGTGGGTTTTTTATCCCACACTATTAAAAATAAATTCATAAATTCATGTGGGGATTTAAAATTGTGGTGTTGATCACAAAACACTATCTGGCCCTAAAGGAAGACCCTAATTGAGTTTTCACAGATCAGTCTTAATTGATTTGAATTCAAAGAAATTTAAAACTTTTTAGTTTCCTCAAGGTGATCAGAGACTCACTAGTGCATTTCTATAGCAGCATAAGCCGCTACATGCATTTTAGAGGCTCCTTAGTGAAAATGGTGTGTGTGTGTGGGGGGAGACTTGAAACTTTTTTAAAAGGAAAATTCCCTTTTGTTTAAAAGAGAGAAAAAATGCTTAATCGAAATTTAGTCAGGTTGATTTTGGTCATTTTTAAGGTCAGTACTTGGGAGGAGTTTGAGTTAAATTGATCCCTCTGTTATGACCATGTGGCTTAAAGCACTATATGCTTCTACCCTCATTCCACTTTTAACCAAATTTGGGAGATGTAATTTAAGTGGAAATGTGGATTTATTTCTAGTGCCATAGAAAGCTGTATAGGAGCAAATTTTTAAGACTTTGATGAACTTTATTGAAATGCCTTTGAAATCAAGGAAAGTGGTATTTTTGGAAGTGTGGTAATTTGAATTTATTGCTTTGGGGGATCTATGTATATTACTTTAAAAAGACTTCATTTTGCTTTAAGATAGAATCACTGAGGGGAGGCTAGGTGGTATAGTGGATAAAGCACCAGCCTTGGAGTCAGGAGTATCTGGGCTCAAATCCAGTCTCGCTTAATAATTACCTAGCTGTGTGCCCTTGGGCAAGCCACTTAACCCCATTTGCCTTGCAAAAATCTACAAAAAATAGATAGAATCATTGAGATCTTGTTACAGGTTTCCAATTAATGTAATGTTTAAGATTTTATGGTTATCTTTTTAACATCAGGAAAATTTACTGAGAAAGAGAAATACTCTCAGGAGAAAAATGTTTGGTAAAAGATATGTATTGGGTCCACTAAATTCTCTAATCTATAAACTAATTTGTTATGATGTTAAACCTATTAATGATAACAATTATATCGAACCTATTTTAATTAATGAGACTCTGGGACTTCAAGTATTCTCTTGTTAAGTTTTTGAAATGTGAATGGTCCTTTTCTATCACAATTGTAAAGTTTTGCTATGTGAAAACCAGTGAATACCTAGGCAACATCTCCCTCAAGGTTTCTTTTGGTCTAGGAGGTTTGTGAAAACCTTTGTCTTCTACCACATGTTTATGGAAGGCAATATATGTATAAGACATATAAGTGGCTTACTTAACATCTGTCATCTGAAAATAAGAAAATGTATCTATTTGTCATGGGGTTTTGAAATTATCATATGTAAAAGATTAATTCTTTAAGAATCTCATTTTCTTTTTTGAAAATTGAAGTGTATTTGGGATGAGATAAATAAATGTGTAAAACAAAAATATAAAAGATATTAAGTTATTAGGTTAACTTTAGTTAAGAAGACTTTTTTGTTGTTTTGCTTTGCTTTAAGGGATTGAGATGTCAGCATAGAAACCTTATGCTTAATGCATTTTTAATAATTATATGTTCAGTTTTAAAGAAGTCAAGATTGTGGATTTCTTCCCTCATGTTAATTGCAAACTCAGGGTGATCATGAAATTTGGTGGCACCTCAAACCAGGCATAGGTTGGGGAAATAAATAAACAGGAAAAAAAAGGAACCTGACCATAGACAATTACATTGGTCCCATGGAGGACAAAACACACACTCAGAAGATGAGAAAGTCAAGCTTTTGTATCTAAAGACTCCAAGTAATATAGAGGTTGGTCTCAGGCTATTTCAGAGATCAAAAAGGATTTTGAAAATTAAGTAAGGGAGATAGAGGAAAAATTGGGAAGAGAAATGAGGGAGATGCAGAAAAAACATGAAAACCAAGTCAACGACTTAGTCAAGGAGATCCAAAAAAATTCTGAAGAAATAACATACTAAAAATTAATTTAGGTCT
This sequence comes from Macrotis lagotis, assembly GCF_037893015.1. Classification (NCBI taxonomy): domain Eukaryota; kingdom Metazoa; phylum Chordata; class Mammalia; order Peramelemorphia; family Peramelidae; genus Macrotis; species Macrotis lagotis. The sequence goes on along the minus strand of NC_133658.1, from coordinate 441,844,981 downwards.
AAACAGTTCAAGGGAAAAAACAGTTCAAAAAATTAATGAGGAGAAAAATACCTTAAAAAGCAGAACTGGCCAGATGGAAAAGGAAATAAGAAAACTCTCTAAAGAAAACAAATTCTTCAAATATAGAATGGAATTAAAGGAAGGTAATGACTTTGTGAGGAATCAAGACACAATAAAACAATATCAAAAGAATGAAAAACTAGAAGAAAACGTGAAATATCTCATTGAAAAAACAAGAGATCTGGAAAACAGATCTAGAAGAGGAAATTTAAAATTTATTGGACTACTTGAAAGTCATGATCAGGAAAAGAGTCTTGACTTCATTTTTAAAGAATTTCTACAGGAAAATCATTGTGATATTCTAGAAGTAGAGGGAAAAATAGAAATTGAGAGAATCCACCAATCTCTTCTGGAAAGAGGTCCAAAAGAATAACCCCCAGGAATATTATAGCTGAGTTCCAGAACTTCCAAGTCAAAGAGAAAATACTAACAGCAGCCAGAACAAAACAATTCAAATATTGTGGTGCTGTAGTCAGGATTACCCAGGACTTGGCAACATCTACATTAAGGGCTCATAGGGCTTGGAATATAATATTCTGGAAGGCAAAAAGAACTTGGAATGCAACTGAGAATCAACTCTCTGGTAAAACTGAACATCCTCTTCCAGGAGAAAAGATGGATTTCTCATGAAACAGGGGAAATTCAAATGTTCCTGTTGAAACCATACCAGAGCTGAACAGAAAGTTTGATCTTCAAGTACAGGACTTGGGTGAAGCATAGTGAGGTTGGACAAGAAGGATAAATTATGAAGGATTTAATGATGATGAACTGCATGTATTCCTGCATGGGAAGATGATACAGATAGTACTCATATGAACCTTCTTATTTATTAGAGCAGTTAGAAGGAGTTTTTAGTAGTCGAGACACAGGAGTGAGCTGAATTTGAAGGTATAATATATTTTTAAAATGGAGTCAATGGGTGAAAAGGAAATATACTAGGAGAACGGAAAGGAGAGGTAGAATAGACTAAGATATTTCATGTAATAATCAGATAGTCAGATGTAACACATTTTCTTTTTTACTTTTTTGCAAGGTGGTGGGATTGGATGGCCTGTCCTGGACCATAGGGCTGGGTGGTTGCTGGGTCTCTGGGGGTAGACTTGGGGCCTCTTGGCTCCAGGGCCAGTGCTCTGTATGCTGTGTGATTCGGCTGTGGGACAGCACACTTTTTATGAGGCACAGAGTGAAAGGAGAGAGGAAATACAATAATTGGTAGTGGGGAGAAATGGATGGAGGGAATTACAATCAGCAACATCAACTGTGGAAGTAACTTTTCTGATGGAGTTATGATAAAGAATGTGATCCACCTCAGAGACAGAGCTGATGGTATCGGAACACAGACTGAAGCACATTTCTCTTTCTTTCACTTTATTTATCATGAGGTTTTTTATTTTTTTTGGGGGGGGATTATGTTAACTCTTACAAGACTATTTTAGTAATGTATAAATAAATAAAAATTGTAGATTAAAAAGGAAATAAAGCACCTAAATAGTTGGAGAGATATTCAGGACTCATGGCTAAGCCATGACAACATAATAAAAATGATAATACCACCAAAAAATTAATACATTCCTTTAATCTTTGTTGCGTTGATTTTGTTTGTCAAAAACTTGTCAATTTAATGTAATTAAAATAATCCATTTTTGTCTTTTATGATATACTGTATCTCTTTTTTACTCCCCTTTCCCTAGATCTGACAGAAAAAAACTATTCTTTGTTCTCTTAAATGGCTTATGATATCACCTCTTATCCTAAATCCTGTACTCATTTTGACCATATCTTGGAATAGAGTGTGAACTGTTAGTCTTTGCCTAGTTTCTGCAATACTATCTTCCAGTTTTCCCGGCAAGTTTTATTGAAGAATTCTTATCCCAGAAACTTGAATCTTTGGGTTTATCAAACAGTAAATTACTATAGCCATTTACTACTGTTTCTTTTGCACTTAGTCTTTTCTGCTGATCTGCCACTGTATTTTATAACCAGTAGCAAACAGTTTTGATGGTCGATGCTTTATAATATAATTTTAACTCTGATATGGCTAGGCTGCCTTTCTTTGCATTTTTTTCATTAATTCCCTTGATAGTTTTGGCCTTTTGTTCCTCCATATGAATTTAATTATTAATTTTTTCTAGCTCAATAAAGTAATTTATTAGAAGTTTGATTGATATGGCACAATTTAGTTACAACTGTTATTTTTATATTATTAGCTCAGCCTACCCATGACCAATGGATATTTTCCCAGTTATTTAAATTTGATTTTTTTTGTGTGAATAGTGTTTTATAGTTCTTTTCATATGGTTTCTGGTAGACTCCCAAGTATTTTATGTTATCTATGGTTACTTTGAATGGAATTTTTCTTTTTCTCTCTTGCTTCTGTGACTTGTTAGTAATGTATAGTAATGCTGATGATGTTTTTGGGTTATTTTATATCCTGAAACTTTGCTAAAGTTGCTAATTGTTTCAAGCAGTTTTTAAGTTGATTTTCTAGTATTCTAACTATACCATCATATCATCTGCAAAGAGTGAGTTTTGTTTCTTCATTGCCTGTTCTAAGTTCTTCAATTTCTTTTTCATCTCTTATTATTAAGGCTAATATTTTTAATACAATATTGAATAATAGTAGTGATAATGGACAACCTTGTTCCATCCCTGATCTAATTGGGGGTGTTTGTAATTTTACCCCATGTTGATGTTTTAGATAGATATTGTTTATTGTTTTAAGGAATATTTCATTTATTCCTATACTCTCTAGTGTTTTTAATGAGAATGGGTAGTGTATCTTGTCAAAAACGTTTTCAGCATCTGTTGAAATAATTATATGATTTCTTTAAGTTTTGCTATTGATATGGTCAATTATGATGACAGTTTTTGTAATATTGAACCGTTCAACCCTGCATTCTTGGTATAAATCCTGCTTGATCATATATTATGTTAATATTTTATTTAAAATTTTTGAGTCCAATTCATTAGGGAAGTGGTCTATAATTCAATTTTGACCTTTCTTGGTTTAGATATCAGCATCTTATTGGTGTCATAGAAGGAATTTGATAAAACTACTTTTTCACCAATTTTTTCAAATAATTTATATAGAATTGGAACTAATCATTATTTGAATGTTCGGTGGAATTCATTTGTGAATCCAATTGGTCTTGTGCATTCATCTTTTTCATTTTGATACTGGTAATTTGATTTTCTTCTTTCTTTTTTTTAATCAAATTAACCAAAGGTTTAATTTATCTTTTTTATTGTTGTTTTAATAAAACCAACTCTTAGTATTATTTATTAATTCTAGTTTTCTTACTTTTGAATTTATTAATTTCCCCTTTGATTTTCAGAATTTCTAATTTGGTATTTAATTGGGGATTTTTAATTTGAGCTTTCTCTCGCTATTTTAGTTGCATCCCAATTCATTGATCTCTTTTTCCTCTATTTTATTTATGTGTGCATTTTGAGATAAAAATATTTCCCATAATAACTTCTTTGGTTGTATTCTATAAGTTTTGGTATGTTGTCTCCTTATTGTCATTGTCTTGGATGGAGCTACTATTTCTATAAATTGTTGTTTGATCCATTCATTCTTTAAAATTAAGTATTTAGTTTCTAATTAATTTTAGATTTATCTCTCCATAGCCCTTTATTGATCTGAAAGAATGCATTTCAAAATTTCTGCCTTTTTGTATTTGATTATGAGGTTTTTATGCTCCAATATATGGCCAATTTTTGTGTAGGTGCCATGTACTGCAGAAAAAATATTTATATTCCTTTCTATCCCCATTTAATTTTCTCCAGAGGTCTATCATACCGAACTTTTCTTATATTTTATTCACCTCCTTAATGTCCTTCTTGTTTATTTTATGGGTTAGATTTATCTAATTCTCAGAGAAGTAAGTTGAGGCCCTCTACCAGTTGAGTTTTGCTGTCTATGTCTTCCTGTAACTCAGCTTCTCCTGTAAGAATTTGTATGCTATACCACTTGAAGCATACATATTTAGTATTGAAATTATTTTATTTTCTGTGGTACCTTTTAGGAGGAGGTAGTTTTCTTCTTTATCCCTTTTAATGAGATCTATTTTTGTCTGAGATAAGGATTGCTATCTCTACTTTTATCACTTCAGCTGAAGCTTAATATATTCTGTTCCAGCCATTTTTCTTCACTCTGTATGTATCTCTTCCCTTCAGATGTGTTTCTTGTGAGCAAAATATATTGTAGGAGCTTGTTTTTTTAAATTTTAGAAAGGTTTTATTTATTTTGAGTTTTGCAATTTTCCCCCCAATCTTGCTTCCCTCTCCCCCCCCACTCCCCACAGAAGGCAGTTTGTTAGTTTTTTCATCATTCCCATAGTATGCATTGATCTAAGTTGAGTGTGATGAGAGAGAAATCATATCCTTACAGAAGAAACATATAGTATGAGATTTAGCAGAATTACATAATAAGACAACATTTCTTTTTAAATTAAAGGTAGTAGTCTTTGGTCTTTGTTCAAATTCCACAATTCTTTCTTTCTCAGGATACAGATGGCAATGTCCATCAAAAACTGAAAGCAGATAGCAGAGTGGATTAAAAAACAGGATCCTACACTAATACATTGTTGGTGGAGCTGTGAACTCATTCAGCCTTTATAGAGAGAAATTTGGAATTATGCCCAAAAGGCAACAAAAATGTGCATACACTGTGATCCAGCAACACCACTACTGGGTCTATACCCTGAAGAGATTAAGAAAAAGGGCAAAACCATCACCTGTACAAAAATATTCATAGCAGCTCTGTTTGTTCTTTCTTTTTTAAATGCAGTCATCAAAGGGGCTATTTTGACCCTAATCCCATGGTTGATGCATGTTGAAGTGTATTTAAACACTACTCCTTTTGTTCTCCTGGGTTCTCCATGGTACTCCATGGAGTCCTGATTTGCAATTTCCTTGCCTCCATAAAGACCCTTGCCTTCATTACTGTAGCCTTTGTCTACTTTGAGTTGACACCTTTTAGAAAAATAAAAAAAAATCATTGTCTTTACATTTACATTTCTTTACATTCTCTTCAGTATCTTGAAGGTTAGACTAGCATATCACCCCCCAGAAGCTTCTAATAGGTTCCATGCTCTTTAAAACAAAGAACAGTGATCTTCCAACAAGCTTAAAATCCTTTTGTATTGACCTTCCTAGTTTTAGGTTTTGGAGCCTCCATGGACAACCATAGTCCTTCTATTCTATATTCCTTGAAATTTAAACTTATGAAATCTCAACTATAAAGTAGCCAATAACAACTAAATTTCGGGTCCTATAATTTTTTTTTTCAAAATTTCCAAATCATTTCTTTGCTCACCTTTAAGTGAGAAAGGTCTATTCATCTTTAGATGAGTGGGTGGGCAAAAGGCATAGAGATATAGCCAACTCTCTTTTATTTAAGAGAATCCGCTATAGCAATGACACTCTGTAAGCAGGGTGGCAGACTTTTAGCTACTGTGACCAGTTGTTTACTATAGTACTCCACTGGCATGTACCTATACCCATGCCTCTGTGTTAAAACTCTTACTGCATTTCCTTCCTTTTCCATTGCAAACTTAACAAAGGAAGAGCGTAATTAGACCTATGATGGAGGGCCAACTCAGTAACTAGTTCAGCTATAAACTGGAGATGCTTGGTTTGCCATTCTAGCTGGCTAATTTTAATATTCCATGACAGAGAAGGTTGAAGATTGTTAACAAAGTAAGAGAGAAACTGAGTCTGCTTTTCTCCTTCTTGATCATTCTTTAAATCAGAATTTGCATCAAAAACCTCTGCTAGATAATTAAAAAAATTGAACTACTGCTTCATCTAGTCTTTGAATAAATCTTTGATTTTTCTTTTAGTTTTTTGCAAGGCAAATGGGGTTAAGTGGCTTGCCCAAGGCCACACAGGTAGGTAATTATTAAGTGTCTGAGGCCGGATTTGAACCCAGGTACTCCTGACTCCAGGGCCAGTGCTTTATCCACTGTGCCACCTAGCTGCCCCTAAATCTTTGATTTTTAAAAAATCCCTTAGTTGGGGAAAAGTGGGATAGCCCCTATTAAAGTATTCTCTAAAGCTTTTGCATCCAGGTAGTACCTTTGCTGATCTGTTTAAGCTATCCAATTTGTCTCCTTAAATTTCTCAAAAGTGGAATTTACCTTAGCCTTTCTAGACCAATTCTTAATTTTCCACTTTCCAACTAAAGCTAAGATTAACTGGTGGCAAATGCCTGGGATTCCAAGGTAATAGGATTGAAGAGTATCCTTAAATTGTTCACTAAAACTTATTGGATCTTGGGGGGTTGGCGGGGGAATGTCAGGGAAATCTTTTTTTTAAGCCTGTAATTCACCTCTTTTCCATGAATTGAATTTTTACTATGGGACAGTATAAAATTTAATATCAAATGTAACGCATCCTTCTCCATCTGTAGTTGAAGTGGTTTGAGGGCAGGGTCTATTAATTGTTTTAAAAGGATAAATTTTGATAGGGTCAGGATTTGGGCTCTTATTTGGAGTTGGGAAACCTCAGGGAAAGAGAAGAGGTAACATAATGAGGAGATGGAATTGAAGAATAGAAAGAAGGGACAATGGGATAAATAGGAGAGTAGGAAGAGGATATAAAGGGATATTGGGTAAGACTAAATAGAGGAATGAGTAAAAATATAAGAATGAGATGAGATAGAAATGCAAGAAGAAAAATTGGGGTATAAAGAATAGATGGAATATTAGAGAGAGGAGAAGGAGATGAAATTGTAAAAGTAGGAGAAGAAATTGGGGAATAAAGAGAAGAGGTAATGGAGGGAAAGTATTGGGGAGATGAGAGGAAATAAGAGGAAGGAGAAGAAATTGGGGAACAAAGAGAAGGAATACTAGGGGAATGAGAATGAGATAAAATAGAAAAAAATTTGGATATAAAGAGGGGAAATAGGAGAAGGAGAAAGGGGAATTACAACAAGGAGGAAAAGAAGAAGAAAGAGAGAGAGGAGAAGAAATAGAAAAAAGAGAAGAAAGAGTGAGTGATGACTGAGGATGACTTTCAACAGGGAGAGGAGAAAAAGAGGTAAAGGTTTCCTTAGGACTAAGGAGGGTAGGATGGGAGGAGCAGATGATAGCAGGGTTTTACTATGAGTTAGAGTGGGATTCTTGTTTGCAGATGGGATGGATACACCAAAACCACAGTCTTTAGGAGGAGAAGTTAAAAAGGGCAGTGAATAAGAGGGAGGGACAGAAGTTGAAAGAGGAAGATAAGACAGAGCTTTTAGAGAGGGGAGAAGAGTGAATTTTGAAGACTCCAGCAGTTCTTTCAACTGAGGCTGGAGGAGAAAGATAAACTTAAGCAGTTGAGAGGCTTGGAGAAATAACTTCTCAATGGGAGGGGTTGTTGAAGAAACCTTTGGGACTAAAATCTTTTTATGAGTCTCAAGTGAAGAAATTTCAAGTTTGTGCTCTTTGTAGCAACTCACTAAACTTTTGATGGAAACATTCCCATTTCTTATTATTAATTTTTAAAATTAATTTTGTTTTGTTCAATTTAGTTCTTTTGAAAGATCCCCTATCTTGACCAAAATAATTTAGAATCATCACTTGTTAGTTTATACAGTTTATACAAAATGCATGATCATTAGTCATAATGTTCAGTCAAATAGAAAGCAGGTGTCCTTTCTTCTGGATCTTAGATTGTCCCATGATCAAATACAACAAACAATTAAACAACAAAGATTATAAACAGAAACAAAGGCCAAAAGACACAATAAGGTACTAAACAAAAAAAATGTGATATAAACAATGGACATATTACAATGCTGCCAAACAGAAAAATCCCTTGCTACTCATAAAAGTGTCACAACAAATCTATCCACTGGACACTTCAAAAAAGAACTACCTTGGGGAGGCTAGGTTGTACAGTGGATAGAGCACCAGCCCTGGAGTCAGGAGTACCTGAGTTCAAATCCGGCCTCAGACACTTAATAATTACCTAGCTGTGTGGCCTTGGGCAAAAACCTTACAAAAACTAATTAAAAAAAAAAAGAAATACCTCACTTAGATCTAGTGAAAAATTTTCAGCACCCACCCAGATACTTAAAACCAGGCAATTCTTGTCAACCTCTGAGATTCCCAAAACCAGAGGTTAAACTCCCAGATAAACTTTCACTTCAAAGAAAACAACAGTTCAAAACTAGAGCAACTGAGTAGAAAAATAGCTGACTCACCTTTAAAAAAGTCACTATATTGTGCCAGGTTAAAAGTCTGTCCTGGTTTTCTTAGGATCCCTTTTGGTGTTGCAGGAGGAAAAGTCTGTTTCCTTGTATAGATTCCATCCATGGCATCAAAAAAACTGTCAACTCTAAAAACTGTACACCTTAAAAATATAGGACTAAAATAAAATAACAGAAAAATATAGATTAGACATGAAGTTTTATTCTCTGGAATTTGCCATCAAACTGATAGGTGGAGATCATCTCCAAGATGATCACTGAACTGGGAAAGACACTTGGACTTTATACAAAAACAAAGAATTGGGAAAATCATCAACCATTCTTAATGGCCTAACATGAATATTGCACAATATTTCTTTAAACCATATTACTTGAACTCTGGTCATCTCTTCCTGGGAGGATAGTCTCAGCATCCTGTTCATTGTCTTCCTAAGTTTGTAATTAATATAGGGAGAGATACCTCGGAGTCTTAATTTTTTACTAGGTTACTGATATGAAGCCTGAGCATTCTCTAAAGAAAATTAATCTTTTACCATAATATAGTTTAGAGAAATTATTATTGTTCAACAATATATATTAGAAAATCAGTTAATATCTCTGAGCTTTCATGTCTTCATCTAGGTCACTACCCTAGGAAAGATTTCTAGTTTTCAATATAAGCCATTAAAACCTATAGAAGAACACTGCATCTATCAGTTTTGAAAAATTCCCATCTTCTTCAAAACTTTCCTATTATTGTCAAGGGAATCATCATCCTTATAATCACCTAGGTATATAATTATGGTAGTGTCATCCTTGACGGTAGCTCATTTTCCAGATGTTATCATTTCTATATTCCTATCATCCTTATGCTCACAGAGTAATTCTTCCAAGTTGTAATATTCAAAAGGAAAGTCTAGTTTTCAACAAAACCCACTAATACTTATGGTCAATGGATGTATGTTATTTAATGCTGCAATGTCAGTGACATAGCGATAACAACAACTGAAATACAAAATTTTAAAATTTATAAAAATTGGCATACATTCTATTATTTGATACTTATAGGAATATTTACTTTCTAAGTACTTTGTAGTCTTTAGAATGATTCTGTTACTTTTGGCCTGCTGGAATGTTCTGTAGGTTCAGAGTGACTGAACTTCTGGCTTTCCTTTTTTCTGCAATATAGCATTCAGTTCTCTGGGAGTGGAGTCACACAGTTACTTTTACTTCCTAGAATTTGTTCCATGCTCAGTCATAGCTAGTGTCAGTACTCACAACTGATCCTTGGATTCATAACTCTGGCACTGGCTGGTATACAATATAGCTGTCAGATAGCACTCCTTCTTATACTCTGCACTTGCTCAAGGATTCCCTGAGATCTCTTTCTTCTTCCTTGTCTTAGACTTCTCTCAGACTTGTCATGCTACATATAGGGAGAAAACTCTATCCATAGGAATAAAAGTTTTGTTCACTTTCTTTCTGTAGACTTTTTGTAAGACTTTTCTCTGTGTCCCCCACTCTGCTCTTCTCTACATTAGGCCATTATAGTCTATCTGTGGCTTTTTGACTACACCTAGTTAACTAAAAATGAAAGGCCACTCTATAGGAAATGTTTTCTACAAACAGCCTGGTATAGAGTTTAAATTTTTAAGTTAGCAATTTTTGTAAGAAATTTTAGAAGATCTTTTACTCCCAGGATAACTTTTTGAGATGGTGAATCCAGAAGTCATCTTCTTTCTCATTTCTTAGCTACCTTTGTCAAATCCTGGAAAAAGCCCAGGGACCTTTTTTTTTTTTTAACTTGGGAAGATAGTCTCTGATAAATTTTTTCTGTGGTTAGTTTTTATTTCAAAAATGGATTTTGACTTCACATTATGAAAAACATATTTTATCTGAATTTTAATCTTTTCCCTTTCTTTATAGGAAATAGATTTTCTTTAAAGTAACAGATAATTTTGTTCTTTCTCTTATATTCTATAATTTTTTATTTTGTTTTATTGTTTCTTTGGAGGGATAATAAGTTTATTTTGACTTGTCTTAATCCTACTGTTGTGTAATTTTTATTGACATGGTTTATTTCTTGAAAATCTGAATGCTCTTGTAGCAAGCATTGTGTGACACCCACATAGATACATATATATGTTCACACATATATGCACATTTATGCAATAAAATTGTGTTTACAAAAGAAAAAATATTATAGGTATTGTTTTCATGATTTGAATTCATGTCTTTTACAATACTGTTTTATTATTGTTAACTGAGTTCTTACTGAGTAATCTCTAACCTGAGCATGACAGAGCAAGTCAGAGATAGTGTCAGTATTCAGGTAGTAGTTTATTAATTGCTTTCTTTGCAAGGCACCCATTTACAAATCATGGGATTACTCTATTCCTTAGACCTCTACCTTTCTGTAGATTGGGCTGAGAATATATTTTTTGGGGGGAACTTGAGTGATCTTCCCAGTGTTGGAGTTTGCACCACTATAGTACTGGAGTTGGCACTGGTCTGAGAAAGAGTTCATGAGACATGTGCTCTTTCCCAGGCAAGTTGACACTTTCTTAGACAATGTACTGGCACAGTGGGCTAAGAGTTGGGAGATGCTCTAGCAAAGAGGCATCTGACATGCTATGCCCTCCTTTCTATAGGGAAAGAGGAGGCAGTGATGCAGGGGAAAGAAGAAGAGAATCTGAATGGAACAGAAAGAATTTGGGTGGAGATGTAAATTGACTCTTGAGATGTAAATTGACTTGAAGTAGAAAATTATGATTGTAACAGAAACAGTTGTAATGTTGGGTGGAGACCCTCCCCATTCTTAAAGTACCATTGATTCATTGTTTAATGTAAAATTTGTATCCAGATCTCCTTCAGTTTTACCCTCTACCTAATTCTGGGGCTAGTAAGAGAAAGGGAGTTCACCTTTTGCCTTCTAGATGAGAGGCAAGACATAAAACCTGAGCTGGCTTCCCTGTCAGGGATGCTCAGTCTTCTCTGACAATGGCCCAGCCAACACTGCTTGGCTGCTCTTTTATGTCTCTCTCTCTCTCTCTCTCTCTCTCTCTCTCTCTCTCTCTCTCTCTCTCTCCCCCTAGCTTTACTATGTCTTGTAACCTTTTAAATAAATTTTTGTTTTATTTCCACCCGTGCTTTCCCGAGTCTGAATAATGATTCCTCATAGGCAGAACTGAACCCAAGTGGGAGAAGAAATTCTTTGGGATAAAAATCCACTCAAAAAATATTGAGAGACTCCTCTGAGCAAAAAAGGGAAAAACCAATTTATTTACTTTTCTTGAGAGAAGGGCACACTCTTAAGTCTCCCAAAGTAGTGAAGATGAAGAAGCTGCCCGAATTGACAGTCAAGCAAGATTATATGGCCTAATGCAATCCCTGTTCCCTAACCCCCCTCTTCCAATCTGATTGGTTGGGATTTCAGAGTTGCAATCTTTATGCTAAAAAAATTTACCCAGTAACAAAGAAAAGAATAAAATGTTTTCATAAAATATTACCTCACCATTCAGATAGTGAGAATAACCTTCAGGATTATGATTATCTTAATGAAATAATGTTTTTCTAGTTTAAAATAAGTTTATCATAAAGTTATGAACTTGTCTTGGAATGCAAGGTCTAGGAACAATCTACTATTCTTTTAGTTAGTAAAAATAGCCTTATGGAGAAAACAGGTGGTGTTACAAGTCTCATTTGGAAGTCTTTCTTCTAAGAATAATGGTTTGATTTTCTTAATATTTCTTAACCCTGAGAGCACTTCACTAGGAATTTTAACCCTAAGACAGTTTTATTGGGGATATTCCACTCAAAATGATCTCAGACAAATAGTTGTGGACCTGGAGGTCAGAAGTCAGAAGACCCCCTAACAGAGCTACCACACATGTTTGAAAAAGGCTTTCTGCTTATCAAAGAATACTCTAGATACTGGAAGCAAGCACTTGACTGATCTTTGCATGGTGTTAAAAGATAATCCTATTTAGCATATTCTGATAACAAAGATACAGGAAATCTGGACAAGCCCACCAAACAGGACAATACAATGATTATATCACTTGCAGGAATCCTGTGGGAATGCCTAAACTGATTGTATAGTTTTGGGGTCCCATTACTATTGTACAATACAGTTTATACTGCTTCATTTCACTTAAAACAGGCAAAAGAATGTAGGACTTGTCATGAGTGAAATTACTATTTTGCTTCCACTGTTTCCCAGGTCCAGAGACTGCCTATGAAAAGGATCTCTAGAAACTAAATTATAATTATTATTATTAAATGCATTTTACATATCATATTAATTAATATGAAAATTATAACTGTTGACATTGTTTCAGTATAGGCTATTTACTGTTGTTGAATGCAATCATCAGAGGGGACTACCTGATTCTTATCCCAATGATTCCGTGGTTGCATTTGGTTTGAATGGGTTTCAACCAGTCTTGTGATGAATCTGGAAATTCCCAGTTGTGCACCTGGAGTCTGCTATTCAGATCTCACTACTCCCTGAGTTTCCCTGGCCTTCTTTATAATTGTTTCTTTTTAATTATTTTGCAAAACTACTTATGTAATAGTTTTTCTAAGTTGTGTCTACTGTTAGAATCCTTCCCCTTCTGCCCTTCCCAGATACTGCAGCCCTTTGGTGGTGCATGGGATACAGAATTGTGATTTCCTTTCCTCTAGTTGTTTGCAAGTCCTCTTTATTTCAGATCTAATGTTTGTCCTTCATTTTCTTTCTTTTTCTTTTTTAGGGTTTTTCAAGGCAAATGGTAAGTGGCTTGCCCAAGGCCACACAGCTAGATAATTATTAAGTGTCTGAGACCAAATTTGAACTTAGGTACTCCTGACTCCAGGGCCTGTGCTCTATCCATTGTGCCACCTAGCTGCCCCTGTCCTTCCATTTTCAAAGAAAACCAAGTGATTTGTCCAAGGTCACACAGCTAATGAGTACCAAGTGTCTGAGACTGGATATGAACTCCTTGACTCCAAGGCCAGTGCTCTATCCACTGTGCCATCTATTTCATATCTACATTTCTGGTGTCAGAAGTGATTTAAAGACTACTCATGCTGGTCACTATTTTCAACCTCACAAACCTGATAGTAGCCCAGCATCTTGATTGAATTTGACGCTTAACTAGGGAAATGGTTTCTCAAATCCCTAAAGATGTCTCTTTGAGTTTCTGGATTGGGGTTTGTTAAAAGACCCTGGACGATTTTGGGTCCTCTCCAACAGGTCCTGCCAAGGAAATGACATTTTCTCAAATTATGGACTGTGTACTTGTAAAGACTTGGATAACTGACAGAATTTAACCAAATATGACCTTTAGCACTGCTGGTTACAGTAGGTCTTTTCTGATCACAACAGAACCAACCTTTTTGGTTTACTCTTGTTCTACTGGCCCCCTGATTAAGGGCCCTGAGTGGGATGCCTTTTTCTTGAAACAACCAAGAGGGAATCTGAATCCAAACTTTTCTCTCCTCAAAGAAATAGCCAACAATTGAAAGAAAAATGAAAAGGAGGCTGAGAATAAGGCCTATGTCTTTCAAAACAAGTTCTCCAACTTAAAGAAGAAAGAACAAACCAAAAGTCAGGTTAAGGCTTTACACAGAGGTGTGGAATAACTTAAAGAGGACCTGAAGGATAGTCTTGAAAAGCCAGTCTCTTCAAAAAGTCCCCCTTCTCTTCCTCTTTATTTCCTTCTCTCCAGTTCTCTCTCCCTTATCTTCTGGGAAACTTTCTGAACCATCTGTTAATGTAGAACTAGAGAGATCAGAAACATAGTGAGGTGGGTGTAAAAGACATGAGGTGGGCATGCAAGGGTTAATGTAGAAGTCTGAATGGCCACTTTTCTACCAGCATTTCTTCGTGGATGTCTCATCAGTTTTGTGTAGGCATATGTATGTGTGTGTGTGTGTGTGTGTGTGTGTGTGTGCGCGCGTGTGTGCATGTACATGTGTGTGTGTGTGTGTGCGTGTGCATCTGTGTGCTTACATGGTTCCTTCCCCTGCCATCTTACTTCCCACTCCCTGATATCTCTCAACTTGGAACTATCAATCCCTAGAAGACTCATTGCAATTTCCTGCTGTTTCCCATTGATGGTCAAAAGGAACTGGTATGAAGAAAAATGCATGAAAGTCTTGTATCATGTCAACATCTGGTAAAGGAAATAAATAAAGTTGTGTAAGTTTATGTGGATAAATCCATCATAGGAGGAAGAGGAAAAATTGGAAAAACAATTATTAACTGTTTACAGTTCCATGGAAAATTCTATCATATATAGTTGGTAGAAATATTGACCTTTGCATTGGATTTCTTCTATTCATCTCATGACTTTATGTGAAAATTTTTATGACTTTTTAACATTAAGGAAGTAGAACAAGAAATAGCATTCAGAATAATCTGTGGATTATATTATCCTTATTATAAACCAAGACTTCAGGCTTCAACTATCATGAAAGGTTTCCATGGATTGATTTTATGTGGACATATTTAGCACCTGTTGATTTTTTTATCTACACTCTATTTGAACTCCAAGCAATGTATGGCCCAGTGTTTTATGTAGCCAGATGACTTTTTTTTTTTTAGGTTTTTGCAAGGCAAATTGGGTTAAGTGGCTTGCCCAAGGCCACACAGCTAGGTAATTGTTAAGTGTCTGAGGTGGGCTTTGAAGTCAGGTATTCCTAACTCTAGGGCCCGTGCTCTATCCACTGTGCCACCTAGCTGCCCCAGCCAGATGACTTTTTTTTTTAATTAAGGATTTTATTTATTTTTAGTTTTACCAGATGACTTTTTAATGGAAAAAGGTAGTCAGGGCTATTAGCAACTTTCTGGTATATTATAAATAGAATAGATTACACAAAAGTAGGATTTACAATTCCTTTGAGAGAAAAATGGATATTGCCATTTTTTCACAGTTCAGATAGTAGCAATTACAAATTTATTCAGACCACACTTACAACCTCTTATGAAATACTGACTTATTCTTGCAGTGTATATGTCTACTTTTCTCTTAGTTTGACATGACACTTTAATCAATTTAGTGATTCTGATACAAATAACAATTTTATTCATACTGGACTGCCTGAACAGTAAATGGTTTTATATATATATATGTATATATATGTATGTGTACATATTTTATATATATATATATATATATGTATATATTTATATATGTTTAGTCTTAGTCTCTGTGTATGTTTACACTTGTCCTGTGTCTTCACTTCTTGGGTCTTTATTTATAGGTTTTAGTCTCTCATTTTTAATAGTAAGAAAATTTCTGGAAAATCTTTAAACTGGAAGCTTCCTTAATAGGACCCAGAAACTTTTGTTTAATTTATCCTTTGGGCTGTGTTTGTCAGTTTTGCTTAATAGCATTGTTAAACAATTTCTTAATCTAAAATCAGATGAACACATATTCAAATTTCTGAAGCTAAAATTTGAGTTTAGAGAAATAAGAGATTTTGATGCAAATTTGTATCTATTTGAAGATGTTTTGGTCTCCTACCCTTTAATACACTTGAAAGACTCTCACTTACTTTACTCTTTTTATATGTATATGTTTGCTCTTTCCATTATGGTGATAATGATTGTTTTTGTTCTTCAGAACTCATTAATTCTATTAATTATAGTCCATGAATAGTAAGGGTAAGTGCACAGTTGTATTGAAAACTGGGACAGCCTATAACTTTGTGTACTCTATTGTATTTAGATGTTTTGTATCTAGTACCATAAGAATGAAAGAATCTCATGTATATTTGTATTAGTATAATTTGACTTATGCAGCAGTGACTTATAGGAGTTATTTTTTAAATTGGTCCAGCTCTACATAGCAAAAGGATGAAAATTATCAGATATTCATTACTAGTATTATTACTCATCTATCTTTGCTGTAAGTCCTGGCCATGAATGATAGCAAAGCTATCAGAACTGAGAGAATACTATGACCCAGATACAGTGGAGTTGCTGAACTTGATTAAGTTAAACACTCCCAGGAAAGCTGTATTTTCTGGAAGCATTAAATTGTTAGCTGTAGTCAACATGTCCAGGGAGATTCTTCTTTTAGAATTTTATTTATTTAAGACAATGGGGTTAAGAGTGACTTGCCCAAGGTCACACAGCTAGGTAATTATTAAATGTTTGAAGTTGGATTTGAACCTAGGTCCTCCTGACTCCAGGGCCAGTACTCTATCCAATGAGCCATCTAGCTGACCCTTCAGGGAGATTCTTAACCAATGTCCCACACCTAAAATAAGGAACTAAGAGATGGAAAAAAAAGAGGTTTATCAGATATATACAATGTTATCTCCCAAAGAGGCAATAATCAAGGGATCATAGTAAATGAATTTTACCTATAATTAAATGCTATGAGGTATTAATAAAGTATGCTAGAAGTTTATTTTGTATACGTTTTCCCATTGGTGTTCATTGTGTTGAGTGCAAATAAGTTTCTAAAATGACCTGGAACTTTGTTATTTGACCTACTTTCAATCAGATGGGCAAACTGAGTTTGTTTGGATTGGAAATATTTTAAAGTATAAAGTATAAAGTATAAAGTTCATGTAAATCTTCCAGGTTTTTTGACCTGCTCATCACTTGTTGTACAGCAATAATATTCCATGATACTTATATGCCACAACTTGTTCAGTCATTTTTCAGTTGATGAGCATCCCTTCTGTTTCTGATATATAAGCCAATCTGATAAATGTGTGGTGATACTTCAGAGTTGGTTTAATTTGCATTTCTCTAACTAATAGTGACTTAAGCATTTTCACATGGTTGTAAATAACTTTAATTTCTTCCTTTGAAAACTGCCTATTCTAATCCTT
The DNA here is from genome assembly GCF_037893015.1 of Macrotis lagotis. Taxonomy (NCBI): domain Eukaryota; kingdom Metazoa; phylum Chordata; class Mammalia; order Peramelemorphia; family Peramelidae; genus Macrotis; species Macrotis lagotis. Next base: position 441,827,910 of record NC_133658.1, on the reverse strand, counting down.
TGAACATTGATCAATGAAGGAATTAGTTATATTCTTATAAATTTGACTCAGTTCTTTATCTATTTTAGAAACACTGGCATAAAAATTGTTTCTTGCTTTTCTGCTTTCCTTCTAATTTTGGTTGTATTGGTATTTGTTTGTGCACATCCTTTGCATTTTAGTGTAATCAAAATCATCCATTTTGCATTTTATTATATTTTCTATCTCTTCTTCCATGAGAAATTCTTCTTTTCTTCATAGATCTTCAGAGGAAACAATTTCTTGCTCTTCCAGTTGGTTTATGGTATCATCATTTATGTCTAAATCATGTAACCATTTTGACTTTACCTTTGTATGTGGTGTGAGATGTTGGCCTATGCCTAGTTTAAGCTATATTATTTTCCAATTTTTCCAGAAGTCTTATCCCAGGAATTGGAGTCTTTGAATTCATCAGAAAGTTGATTATTATAGTTATTTACTACTCTGTCTTGCGAATCTAACCTATTCCAAAGATCCATCAAAATTTCTCAGCAAAAGTCAAACAGTTTTGGTAACTTCTGCTTTATAATATAGTTTTAGATAATGATTATTTTGATATGGTATGCCTCCTTTTGTATTTTTCTTCATTAATTCCTTTGATATTCTTGAGATTTTGTTCTTCCAGATACCCCCTTTGCCACGGGCCAACCCAGCTGTGCCTGCTGCGCTGTGGCTTTTTCCAATCCCTGGTCCCGATGGAACAGACCTGTCCTGGAGATCTTCTAAGTTGTCTTCCAAAACTGGGAAATTGTATCACTCAGTCTTTCAGTGGCTTCTGCCCCTCAAGATTCTGGCTAGAGTCATAACTTGATGGCTTTTAGAGTTTTGGGGGGAATGAGTTTCTGGGAATTCCTGCCTTTATGGAGCCAACTTGGCTCTACCCCCTAGTGTTTTTTAATAGGAATGGATACTGCATTTTGTTAAAAGCTTTTTCAACATCTTGAGATAACCATATGATTTGTTATTGATATAATCAATTATGCTAATAATGTTCTTAATTTTGAACCAGTTATGTATTCCTGGTATAAATACTATGTGGCTATGATGTAATATCCTGGTGATAACTTGCTATAATCTGCTAAAAGAGGAAAGCTGGAAAGGTAAGTAAATAGATGAGTAGAGGCAGTAATATGAAAGAAGTATTAAAAAGAAAGTCAAATCTTAAGATCTAGAGTAGAATAAAGATAAAAGAAAAGCTGTCACAGAGAGGAAAAAGCAGGGATAAGTAGCTTTATTTCCAATAAAACTACAGTAAACTTAGATATGATACAAAAAGATAAGCAGGGAAATTATGTTTTGTTAAAGACAATGATAAAAATATCAATATAATCACATATATGTATAATATATATGTGAAATGTGTGTATTTAGCTTTTACCTAGTATCTAAATTGAAAGTAAATATTAATCTATTGGATTGGAGAAACAGTATAAAACTGTAATACTGATAGAATTTAATGTTCTTTTGGGGCCATGACAAATGTAAAGAAATTTTAAAGAAAAAAGAAGCAAAGGAACTGAAAATACAATTAGGAAAATTAGAGATTATAGATTTCTGGTGATTACTGGATGGGAAAAGCTGAACATGATACTTTTCTAGAAACACGAGTATGAAGGAATAAAGATCGGAAAACCAGAAGTACTAGGCATATCATTTTTTGATCACAATGCAAGGCATTAAAATTATAGAAAGAATGGAAATATCATCAAAGAAAATAATAACAAGATGATATGCCATAACTTATCAGATTCAACTAAAGCAGTTCTGAGAGGAAAATGAATACCTCTAAATATTTTCATCAATAAAATTGAAAAAGAAGAAATAAATGAGTTAGATATGAAATTAAAAATGTAAAGAACAGTAAATGAGAAATTTTCACCTAAGAAAATAGAAATGTTGATAATTAGAGAATAAATTGAAAGCAAAACAGCAAAAAGAAAATAGAAGTGATAAATAAAATTGGGAGCTTTTTTTCAAGTCAATATGATAAAATAGTTATATATTTAGCTAATCTGATTAATATAAGAGATTAAAAACTAAACTGTCAAAAATGAAAAAAGAAAATGAAAATAAAAAAGAAAAGAAAGAAATTATCAGAAATTAACTTGTCCAAATATAACATATCTAATAACTTAGAGAAAATGGATAATTACATGAAAAAACATAGAACAGATCAACAAAAAAAGAAATAGACTATTCATGTAACAAAATAATAGGAAAAGACAATTGAACAATCATAAATGAATTTGTAAAGAAAAAACAAAACTCTCTGGCCAAATGAATTCTATCAAACATTCAAACAATAATTAACTCAAATATACTGTGATAATAAGATGAACCAAAATTGTGATAAGAAAAACTTACTTTTCCAATCTCTTTTTAAAAAAATTTTCTTTAATTTATTTATATATTACTAAAATATTCTTGTGGTAAGAGTAAACATAATACCCCCTCCCCCCACAAAAATATAAAACCTCATGAGAAATAAAGTGAAAGAAAGATGAAAAATAATGTGTTTCAGTTTGTGTTCTGATACTATCAGCTCTGTTTTGGGTGGATCACATTTTTTATCAAAGTCCATCATAGAGTTACTTTCATATTTTTCCATAGTTACTGTTGCTGATTGTAATTCCCTCCTCCATCCATTCCACCTCACTACCATTATTATATTTTCTTTCTTCTCTCTGTCCCTCTTCAAAAATGTGCTGTGGGGCAGCCAAGTGGTGCAGTGGACAGAGCACTGCCCCTAGGGTCAGGAGGCCCCAAGCCTAACATCCCACCCCAGAGACCCAGCAACCACCTGACCCCATGGTACTGGACAGGCCACCCAATCTTAACACCTTGCAAAAAGTATAAAAGAAAATGTTACATCTGACTATCCTTTCCTATGATCTGTTCTCTCCTCTATTACCCATATCTCCCTTCCCCTCCCCCTGACCCCTTCTCTCCTTTTTCTTCTGGATTTCTATGCCCTATTGAGTGTATATGCTGTTTCTTCTCTGAGTCATTTCCGATGAGAATGAAGACTCCCTCATTTCCCCTCACCTTCCCCCAAAAGCTATTTATTGACTCATTTACATGTAATATCTTAGTCTATTCTACCTCTTCTTTCCTTTCTCCTAGTACATTTCCTTTTCACCCATGGACTCCATTTTAAAAATATATTATACCTTCAAATTCAGTTCTCTCCTATGTCTCTATTATAAAAGCACCTTCTAACTGCTCTAATAAATGAGTAGGTTAATATGAGTATTATCAATATCATCTTCCCATGTAGGAATCCACACAGTTCATCATCATTAAGTCCCTCATAATTTACCCTTTCCATTCACCCTCCTATGCTTCATCTTGGAGTTCTGTACTTGAAGATCAAATGTTATGTTCAGCTCTGGTTGTTTCAACAGGAACATTTGAAATTCCCCCTTTTCACTGAAAGTCCATCTTCTCCTCTAGAAGAGATGTTCAGTTTTTCTGGGGAGTTGATTCTTGGTTGTATTCCAAGCTCTTTTGCCTTCCAGAATATTATATTCCAAGCCCAATGAGCCCTTAATGTAGTTGCTGCTTAATCCTGGGTAATCCTGACTACAGCACCACAATATTTGAATTGTTTTTGTTGTTGCTGCTTATCATATTTTCTCTTTGACTTGGGAGTTCTGGAATTTGGCTAAAATATTGTTGGAGGTTAATTTTTTGGGATCTCTTTCCAGAGGAGATCAGTGGATTCTCTCAATTTCTATTTTGCCCTCTGTTTCTAGAATATCAGGACAATTTTCCTGTACAAATTCTTTAAAAATGAGGTCAAGGCACTTTCCCTGATCATAACTTTCAGGAGGCCCAATAATTTTAAATATCTTTCCTGGATCTGTTTCCTATTTCAGGTGGTTTTTTTTTTATTAAAGATTTTATTTATTTTGAGTTTTACAATATTCTCCTTAATCTTATTTCCCTTCCCCACGCCCCCACAGAAAGCAATTTGTCAGTCTTTACTTTGTTTCCATGTTGTACATTGATCCAAATTGAGTGTGATGAGAGAGAATCATATCCTTAAGGAAGAAACAAAAAGTATAAGAGATAACAAGATCAGACAATAAGATATCTGTTTTTTTCCCTAAATTAAAGGGAATAGTCCTTGAACTTTGTTCAAACTCCATGTTTCTTTATCTGGATACAGATGGTATTCTCCATTGCAGACACCCTCAAATTGTTCCTGATTGTTGCATTGATGGAATGAGCAAGTCCATCAAGATTGATCATCACCCCCATGTTGCTGTTAGGGTGCATAGTGTTTTTCTGATTCTGTTCATCTCAATGCAAATCCCTTCAGGCTTCCCTGAATTCCCATCCCTCCTGGTTGCTAATATAACAATAGTGTTCCATCACATACATACACTACAGTTTGCGAATCCATTCCCCAACTGAAGGCAATTACTTGATTTCAAATACTTTGCCACCACAAACAGGGCTGCTATGAATATTTTGGTACAAGTGATGTTTTTACCCTTTTTCATTATCTCATCAGGGTATAGACCCAGTAGTGGTATTGCTGAATCAAAGGGTATGAACATTTTTGTTGGCCCTTTGGGTGTAGTTCCAAATTTCTCTCCAGAAAGGCTGGATGAGTTCATGGCTCCACCAACAATGAAATAGTGTCCAAGATTTCCCACAACCCTTTCAACAGTGATCATTATCCATTCTGGTCATATTGGCCAGTATGAGGGGGTTCCTCAGAGAAGCTTTAATTTGCATATCTTTATCATAATGTAGACCAATTTTTCATATGACTATGGATTGCTTTGATCTCCTCATCTGTAAATTGCCTTTGCATATCCTTTGACCATTTGTCAACTGGGGAGTGGCTTTTTAAAAAAAATATGACTCAGTTCTCTGTATATTTTAGAAATGAGTCCTTTGTCAGAACTATTAATTGTAAACATTGTTTCCCAGTTTACTACATTTCTTTTGATCTTGGTTACAATGGTTTTATCTGTGCAAAAGCCTTTTAATTTAATCAACTAGATTGTTTTTGGTGATGTTCTCCGTCTCTTCCTTAGTCATAAACTGCTCCCCATTCCATAGATCTGACAGGTAAACTAGTCTTTGATCTTCTAATTTGCTTATAGTATTGTTTTTTTATGTCTAAATCCTTTATCCATATGGATCTTATCTTGGTAAAGGGTGTGAGGTGTTCGTCTAATCTAAGGTTCTTCCATACTATCTTCCAATTTTCCCTGCAGTTTTTTATCAAAGAGAGAGTTTTTATCCTAATAGCTGGACTCTTTGGGCTTATCAAATTGCAGATTGCTATAATCATTTCCTGCTATTGCACCTAGTCTATTCCACTGATCCACCACTCTATTTCCTAGCCAATACCAGACAGTTTGGATGACTGATGCTTTATAATATAATTTTAGATCAGGTAGGGCTAAGCCCCCTTCTTTTGCACCTTTTTTCATTAAATTCCTGGAAATTCTTGACTTTTTATTTCTTCATATGAATTTACTTACAACTTTTTCTAACTCATTAAAGTAATTTTTTGGAATTTTGATTGGTAAGACACTAAACAGATATTTTAGTTTTGGTAGAATTGTCATTTTTATTATATTAGTTCTGCCTATCCACAAGCAGTTGATATTTTCCCAGTTATTTTAATCTGATTTAATTTGTGTGAGAAGTGTTTCATGATTGTTTTCAAAAAGTTTCTGAGTCTGTCTTGGCAAATAGACTCCCAGGTATTTCACATTGTCTGAGGTTACTTTGAGTGAGATTTCTCTTTCTAGCTCTTCCTGCTGTATCTTGCTAGACATATATAGAAAAGTTGAGGATTTATGAGGGTTCATTTTATATCCTTCAACTTTGCTAAAATTGCTAATTGTTTTCAGTAGTTTTTTGGACAATTTCTTGGGATTCTTTAGGTAGACCATCATGTCATCTGCAAAGAGTGAGTTTTGTCTCTTTCTTCCCAATTTTAATTCCTTCAATTTCTTTTTCTTCTCTAATTACTGAAGCTAACATTCCTAATATGATATTGAATAGTAGTGATGATAATGGACACCCTTGTTTCACCCTTGATCTTATTGGGAATGCCTCTAACCTCTCCCCATTGAATATAATGGCTGTTGATGGTTTCAGATAGATACTGCTACTTATTCTAAGGAACAGTCCATTTATTCCTACACTCTCTGGTGTTTGTAGTAGGAATGAGTACTGTATTTTGTCAAAAGCTTTTTCAGTATCTATTGATATGATCATATAATTTCTGATAGGTTTGTTGTTGATAAAATTGATTATACTAACAGTTTTTCTAATATTGAACCAACCCTGTGTTCCTGGGATCAGCTTTTTGTGTATATATATCTATATATATATATCTATCTATATATATACATATATATAGATAGATATATATATATATTCATCAGGGAGATAGGTCTATTATTTTCTTTCTCTGTTTAAACTCTTCCTGGTTTAGGTATCAGCACCACATTGGGTTCATAGAACTAGTTAGGCAGAGTTTCCATCTTCCCCTATCTTTCCAAAGAGTTTATATAGAATTGGAACCAAATGTTCCTTAAATGTTTGGTAGCATTCACTTGTGAGTCCATTAGGCCTGGGAGATTTTTTTCTTAGGGAGTTCAATGATGGCTTGTTGAATTTCTTTTTCTGTCATAAGGTTGTTTAGGTATTTCATCTCTTCATTTAACCTGGGCAACTTATATTTTTGTAAATATTCATCCATTTCACTTAGATTATCATATTTATTGTCATAGAGTTGGGCAAAATAATTTAAAATTATTACTTTAATTTCCTCCTCATTGGTGGTGAGTTCACCTTTTTCATTCATGATACTAGCAATTTGGTTTTCTTCTTTCTTTTTTTAATCAAATTGCCCAGAGGTTTATCAATTTTATTGGTTTTTTCATAAAACCAACTTTTGGTTTTATTTATTAATTCCATATTTTTCTTTCAATTTTATTAATTTCTCCTTTTATTTTTAGAATGTCTAATTTGATATTTAATTGGGGATTTTTAATTTGTTCTTTCTCTAGTTTTTTTAGTTGCATATTTAGTTCATTGATTTCCTTTTTCTCTAATTTATTCATGTAAGCATTTAAAGGTATAATATATCCCCCGACAGCTGTTTTGAGTGAATCCCATAGGTTTTGGTATGTTTTTCATTGTTGTCATTATCTAGGATAAAATGCTTAATTCTTTCTGTAATTTGTATTTTGGTCCACTCATTCCTTAAAATGAGGTTATTCAGTTTCCAATTGGTTCTGGGTCTATATCTCCTTGGCCTAATATTGCATATGACTTTTATTGCATTGTGATCTGAGAAAGATGTATTCACTATTTCTGCCTTTCTGCAGTTGATCATTAGGTTTTTATTTCCTAGTACATGGTCAATTTTTGTATAAGTGCCATGTACTGCAGAGATAAAGGTATATTCCTTTCTATCCCCATTCAATTTCCTCCATAAGTCTACCATATCTAGTTTTTGTAACAATCTACTTTCCTCCTTAACTTCTTTCTTGTTTATTATTCAATTTATCTAGATATGAGAGTGGGAGGTTGAGGTCTCCCACTAGTAGAGTTCTGCTGTCTGTGTCTTCCTGTACTTCTTTCAGTTTCTCCTTTAAGAATTTGGATGCTCTCCCATTGGATGCATATATATTCAGTACTGAAATAACTTTATTGTTTATGGTACCTTTTAGGAGGATAAAGTTTCATTACTTATCTTTTTTAACGCTATCTATTTTTGCAGCTTCTTTGTCTGAGATAAGGATTGCTACCCCGGCTTTTTTCACTTTAGCTGAAGCAAAATATATTTTCCTCCAACCTTTTACCTTTACTCTATATGTACCTCTCTGCTTCAGATGAGTTTCTTGTAAGCAGCATATTTTAGGATTTTGGTTTTTAATCAACTCTGCTATTCGCTTACATTTTAAGGGAGAGTTTATCCCATTCACATTCAGAGTTATGATACTACTTTATTGCCCTCCATGCTATCTTCCTTCTGTTTGCATTTTTCCCCTTCTCCCCCTTATCCATATTCCACAGTATTTTGTTTCTGAATACCACCCCTCTTCAGTGTGTTTTCCCTCCTATATCCACCCCTCCCCTTTCTTTCCCCTTTCACTTTTTCCCTTTTCCCTTCCCTTCCTTTTGTTAGTTCCCCCCCCTTTTCCCTCCCCCTCCCTTTCTCCACCCCCCTCCCCTTTTCCCCTTTTAATACTTGATAGGTTAGATGTTTTTAAGTTAACTGAGTATATGTGCAACTTGATTTTAAACCAAGTCTGATGAGAAGAAGATTCAGGTGTTTCACATCTCCTCCCTTCTTCCCATGTGTATTACCATAGATATTTTGTACCTCTTAGTGCAATGAGATTTATCCCCATTCAATCCCCTCCCTCCTCCCATCTCCTTTCTGTCCCCCTTTTTAAGGAGGTAGTGTTTTTAAAATCATTCTATTGGAATCAAAGGAAATTCTGAATATCTGTCACTTCTAGCTAAGTACATTCTATCTAACAGAGTTAAAATTCTTGAGAATTATTAGTCTTTCTCCCAAGTGGGGTTATAGCCATTTTCATCCCATTGGATAGCAGTGTCATGGATAGGTCATGAATGCCCATCATTTCAGGCTAGGTACATTCTCTCTGTTTGAGTTACAATTCTCAATAGTTATGAGAATCTTTTCCCCCATGCTGGGATATAGCCAGTTTCAATTTATTGGATGACAGGTTTTTTTTCCTTTACCCCACCTTTTTACCTTTTCATGTGTCTCTTGAACCTCCTGTTTGATGTCCAAATTTTCTATTTAGCTCTGGTCTTTTCATGAGGAATTTTTGGAATTCTTCCTTTTCATTAAATGTTCATCTTTTCCCCTGAAAAAGAAGACTCAGCTTTGCAGGATAGTGTATTCTTGGCTGCATTCCAAGCTCCCTTGCTCTTTGGAATATCTCATTCCAGGCCCTTCGATCCCTTAATGTTGATGCAGCCTGGTCCTGTGTAATTCTTAATGATGGCTCCTTGGTATTTAAATTGTTTTCTCCTGGCTGCTTGTGGGATTTTCTCTTTTATCTGATAGTTCTAGAATTTGGCCACAACATTCCTTGGTGTTTTCATTTTAGAATCTCTTTCTGGAGGGGTTCTATGTATTTTTTCAATAATTACTTTTCCCTCTGGTTCCATGATGTCAGGGCAATTTTCCATCACTAGATTCTGTAATATTATATCCTGGTGTTTTTTCTCTTTAATGTTTTCAGGAAGTCCAATAATTCTCAGCTTGCCCCTCCTTGATCTATTCTCGAGGTCAGTGAGGTATTTTACATTTTCTTCTATTTTTTTTCTATTTTTTGATTTTGTTTAACAGGCTCTTCCTGTCTCATGAAGTCATTAGTTTCTGCAGACTCCTTTTTTTTTTTTTGGAGCAGTTTTGTTTTCGTCATTTACCTTATGCGACTACTTTTCCACTTGGTCAATTCTACTTTTGAAAGAGCTTTCCATTTGACCAATTGAGGGTTTGAGAGAATTATTTTCTTTTTCTATTTGCCCAATTGAGGATCTGAGAGAATGTCTTGTTTTGTATTTGTCCAATTTTATTTTCCAATGATTTGTTTTCTTGTTGCAAGGTGTTAATCTTCTCTTGGGTTTCTTTTTCCAAATTTTCCAATTGATTTTTAAACTCCTTACTTATTTCTTCAAGGAAATCTTTTTTTGTGCTGGAGACCAGATCATATTCTCCTCAGAGGTTCTAGGTCTCTCTGAGTTAGGGTCTTGTCCTTTCAAGAATTTTTTCTATGGATCCACCTTTCTGCTGACCTTTCTTCATTTTGCTAAGACCTTGAGTTGGGGAGGGGCTTGTTCACAGAGGTTTGGTGTTGGGATCCCTAGAGGCTTTACACACTGAGTGCAATTTCTCCAGCTGGCCAGTAGGGGGTGCTGGTTGCTTTTTCTGGTGTGGCTGTGACCTTGATTGAGGCCTACTCCCTTAGCCTGATGGGAGCGATTGAATCTGTTAAATACCTTTGCCTTCAATGAATGGTGGGCTTTACCCTGGGGTGAGGTCATCCTTCTCCCTGTTGTCAGTTGGACTGGTTCTTCTGCTCACACACACCTGTGCCTGGGGCAAAAGTAGTCTGTAATTGTGTTTGTTCTGGGAAGAGGCCTCAGTGGTAATGGAGGTGTGGACTCAGAGTTCCTTAGTCTTGAGGAGCCCAGGGATGGTGTCTGCAGCTCTCTTGCAGTGGAACTCTCCCCCCAGCCCTGTCAGCAAGCTCTAGAGGGTAAGGGCCAACACCAGTGCCTCTGCTCCCTAGTAGAATCAAGCCCTGGTGGTCTAGCCCTGCTGCTGATCAATCAGGTCCAGCATTCAGGCCTTCAGGCACCTGGACCTCCAATCCAGCCCCTAATCAGAATGTTCCACGGCTGATCTGCCCTCTGTGCCCGAACTCATCCATTGCTGCAGAAGACAAATCCTGAGGTAGATGTTCTTTCTCCTGACTTTTCTTTCTGGGTTTTGTGGGTCAGATTTCTGTTAAGAGGTTTATTTCATATCATAGATGGGGAAAGATCAGGAGACTTTAGAACTGTGCCTGTGTTCTCTCTGCCATCTTGGCTGGAAATGATAAGTTGTTTTTTCAATGAGATATTTCACATTTTCTTCTAGTTTTTCATTCTTTTGGTGTTGAATTATTTTGTCTTGATTTCCTGCAAAGTCATTGGCTTCCTTTAGCTCCATTCTACATCTGAAAGATTTGCTTTCCTCAGAGAGCTTTCTTATCTCCTTTTCCATCAGGCCAATTCTGCTTTTTAAAGCATTCAACAACTCATTAACTTTTTGAACTGTTTTATTCATTTGACCTAAGCTGGTTTTTAACATGTTATTTTCTTTTTTTTTTTTAAAGGTTTTTGCAAGGCAATGGGGTTAGGTGGCTTGCCCAAGGTCACACAACTAGGTAATTATTAAGTGTCTGAGGCCTATTTGAACTCAGTGGACAGAGTACTAGCCCTAGGGCCAGGAGACTGACTCCAAGGGCTGGTGCTCTATCCACTGTGCTAACTAGCTGCCCCCCCATGTTATTTTCTTCAGAATTTTTTTTTAAATCTCCTTGACTAAGCTGCTGACTTGGTTGTCATGTTTTTTTCTGCATCTCTCTCATTTCTTTTCCCAATTTTTCTCTCTCTCCCTCATTAATTTTCAAAATATTTTTTGAGCTCTGAAATAGCCTGAGCCCAAGTTGTAAATTTCTCGTAGTTTTTAGATGCAGAAGCTTGGAATTTCTTATCTTCAGAGTCTGTGTTTTGGTCCTCCATGGGAACAATGTAATTGTCTCTTGTCAGGTTCCTTTTTTTTCCTGTTTCCTCATTTCCCCAGCCTGAGCCTGGTTTGGGGATGCTTTCTGAGCTTTTGATTATTATTGGGACACCCCTGCCAGGACCTCAGTTCCTTCAAGGTCTTGTGAGAGGCTTTGACTCGTCTCCTGGCCTGTTCTCTGTTCAGTGGATGACCATAATCACACCCCTCTTCCCTGGAGCTGTGAGGAGGGTCCCTACTCTATGGAGGCCCCAGACTATGATCAGGGTGTGAATATAGACAAAACCCCAGAGTCCTGTCCCAGCGACAGAGGACAGACCTTGGCAGTCTCCCTCCACTCCCTTACTTTCCAAGGGCTGAGCAATCAGGGAGCAGCTGCTGGGCAGCTCCTGCTGGGGTACTCTACAGGCCTTCTTCTGTTTCCTGAGATCTAGGCTGCTCTGAGGGCTGTGGCCATGCTGAGGAGGGCCATGCTGGCTTGGGCTTTGTGCTTGCTCTGGCAGAGGTCACCCTGCGATCTTCCCAGGCATGCTAGGTGTTCCCTAGGGTGGCAGGTCAGGAAACTGCTTTTGTTGCCAGGAGATGGGGCTCTCAGGGACCTAGGAGCCCTTAGACTGTTCCCAGCTCCTGTGTGCTGCTGCCCCCTCCTACCCCGTGGAACAGAGTCTTCCCACTGTTTTCCAGGTTACCTTGGGTTGGAGAATTGCTTCACTGAATCTTTCTGTGGGTTCTGTCTCTTGAAAATTTAGTTAGAATCATAATTTTAAGGTTTTTGAAATATTTTTTGAGAGAACTCCTAAGAAAGGCTGTTCTCCTGCTGCCATCTTGGCTCTACCCTCCCCCCCCCATATTTTTTTAATAAAGAAAACCACTAACCAATAATCCTAATATACATCCATGCAAAAAATTTAGATAAATTTTTTTTAAGGTTTTTGCGAGACAAATGGGGTTAAGTGACTTGCCCAAGGCCACACAGCTAGGTAGTTATTAAGTGTCTGAGGTCAGATTTTAACTGAGGTACTCCTGACTCCAGGACTGGTGCTCTATCCACTGGGTCACCTAGCCTCCCCTATAGATAAAATATTAACAAATAGGCTACAATGTATTAGAAAGACTACACACCTTATACCAGGAATGAAAAATTAGTTCCATATAAGTAAATTGGAAGGACTGGAGTTTGAATCCAGTCTCAGACAATTGACACTTATTAGCTGTATGACTCTGGGTAAGTCACTTAACCCTGACTGGCTCACATCCAGGGCTATTTCCAATCAATTTGATTCTTATCTGGCCATGGACCCAGATGGCTCTGAAGGAGAAAATGAGGTTGGTGACTTAGCATAACACCCCCCTCACTCAAATCTTATCACGTGCTGGTCACAGCATCACCTCCCTGATATCAAGGTCTTCTTTGAGAACCAAGGACAAACATAATAATATTAATCATAAAAATAAAAAAATATGATTGTATTAATAAACAAAAAGTTTTAAGCTAACACCTGTTTCAATTAAAAATTTTAGAAACCATGAAAATGAAGGGACATTTCCTTACTATGGTTAATATTAATTTGCTTAAAACTATGGATGAATATTATATCCAATAGAGCAAAGTTAAAATCCTTTTCAATAATATCAAGATTAAAGCAAGGATGTCCATTTCCATTACTCTTATTCAATATAGTACTAGAAATGCTGGCTGCAGGAATATGCCAAGAAGCAGAAATCGAGTGAAACAGCATTTGCGAAGATGAAGCAAAAGTATTGCCTTTTGGTAATGATATAATTTACTTTAGGATATTTTAAAAAGTCAGCCAAAAATTAATCGAAACAAATTTTGTCAATTTTCAGGAACAAAATATTTTCATTTAAATCATTAACATTCCTGGTTGTTACCAATAGATTTCAGAAGGAATAACTAGAAAGAAAAGAATTCATATCAAATTAATACCCAAGCTGTAAAATATTTGGGAGCATAGCTACAAAGGTGATCTTGGTACAATGTGAAACATTATAAAACCCTGCAAAAAATTAAAGGCAGATCTAAACGAGTGGATGAAAAGGCCTCTAGGTGGCACACTTGATAGGAGCCTGGGCCTGGAGTTAGGAAGACTCATCTTTTGGAATTTAGATTCAGTTTGAGACACTTGCTAACTGTATGTCCCTGGGAAAGTCAACACACCCTGTTTATCTCAGTTTCCTTATCTGAAACATGAGCTAAAGAAATAAATTGCAAACCACTACATTATCTTTTTCAAGAAAATCCTCTAATGGATGCATGAAGAATTGGATATGATTGAAAACAGACAACAACAGTAGCAAAATAAAGGAGAAATGTTGGTTATGGAAAAATCAAGGGACTATAATAAAAATTATACCACTGCTAAAATTAATTTTTAGTCCTCCACAAAACTACTAAAGAATTACTTTCTAGAGTTATAAATAATAACAAAATTCATGGAGAGATCAAGAATTTAAGAGAAACAATGATTTTAATTAATGGGAAGGAAGAGAATTTACCTTTGTCATATCTCGATTGAATTAAAAAGGATAAAATAATTTAATATTGCTTAAGAAATTGATCCATTACTGTAATAGAACAGGAATCACATAGAAAAGAAAATAAATACAGTAGCCAAGTCAAACTACTGGGCCAAAATCTGAATGACTGAGAGAAAACTATTTGACAATCAATTAAACAAAAAAGGCCTACTTGGAAAACTGGATAATAGTTTGGCAGAAATTAAGTTTAGACCAATATCTCATATCATATAGGAAGATAAACACCAAATGAATACATGAGCTTGAAATATTTTCCATTTTATAAACTAGATGAAACAATTATCTTTCATATTTATTGATGAATAAGACTAAAATAACAGAAAAATTGAAAATTTTGCATAATTTTAAGTTTTTGCAAAAATTAAATCTAATAAAAATAGAAGAGAAGTGTAATGGAAATGTTTTATATGAGTTTTTCCTATGTTTTCTATCCAAGATCTATAAAACACTGATTGAAATATAAATGACTAAGTGCCATACCCCAATAAGTAAATGATCAAAGTACAAGAACCAGTAGTTTTCAGAAATAAACACCCAAAAGCTATCAATAATCATATTAAAAATGTTCTAGATCACTATTTTATATAAACATATAAGCACATATATTGTAAGTTAAAGCAATATGATATACCACATACCTGTTTGTAAAATAGGAAAATTTAAAATATTGGAGGGATTGTAGAAAAATAAACATTTCATTGTTTTTTGAATTGTAAATTGATCTGTCTACTCTAGAAAGCTACTGATAAGTTCCAAAATTTTCTGTACTGTACCTACCAATTGATCTGTCTATATTTTGAATATTACTGGGATTATATGCCAAAGAAAGTGCAAAAGGAGATAGTCTTCTAAAATAGTTACCTGATTTCCCCATCTATAAGATGTACCCTTATTTTTAAGGTTTTTGCAAGGCAAACGGGGTTAAGTGGCTTGCCCAAGGCCACACAGCTAGGTAATTATTAAGTGTCTGAGATCGGATTTGAACTCAGGTACTCCTGACTCCAGGGCTGGTGCTTTATCCATTGTGCCACCTAGCCACCCCCCAAGATGTACCCTTTTAAGAAAAATTTGGGTTCTAAAAACTGGGAGCATCTTATACAGTGGTTGTGGATTTTTTTTACTTGCATTTCTTGCTTTTTCCTTTGTCTTTGTGCCCATTGTTTAGCATTTGTTACTGGTAGGTTACATTTTGCCATGTTCTGCCCAGAAATGGCTAAGAAAAGATTTTCATACAGTGCTGAATTCAATTTCAAAGTGATCCAGTTTGCAAAAGTGAATGGAAATCATGCTGCTGAAGGTCAGTTTGGTCCTCCTTCAACTGAGAAAACAATCTGAGACTGGCTACAGGAAGAAGAAATCCTACTGAAAATGCCCAGGTAGAAGAAGGCTGTAAGAGGCAAGTCAGCCAAATGGCCTGAGTTAGAGAGGGAATTGAAGAGATGAATTGAAGAGCAAAGGGTCATGGAATTCCTGTGTCCACAAAGATGGTTTGGCAGGAGGCAAGAAGAATTGATGTTGAAAAAGAAGTGACTGATTTCAAAGGGGGACACAACTGGTGCTTCGGGTTTATGAAACAGAATGGACCAAGTATGTGTCCATGCACCAGACTGGCTCAAAAGATGCCTGAAAGCTGTGAGCAGAAGGTCTTTGAATTCATAATGAATAAAAATTGAGTTCAATAACTTTATGTAATACATTTTTTTTCAAATTTTGGGTCCCAAATTATGGTATATCTTATACATGGGAATGTCTTATACATGGAGAAATATGGTATATTAGTTTTTTCAGAGTAGAGCCAAATGGAAAACTAAGGGGTTTATTCTATTGAAAAATGGTTAAACAATTTATGATATATACATGTAATGGAGTATTCTTGTGCCATAAAAATGACTGAAATAGAGAGAGCTCCATGAACATCAGTTCAGGAGAGTGAGGTGAACAAAATTGGGAATCAGTGACAACACTGTAGAGAAAACTCTGAAAAAACTTAGAGCTCTTATCAATGCAAAAATAAATTATGACTCCAGAAGACTGATATTGAAATACATCATTCACTTAATGCCAGAGAAATAGTAATGAACTTAAAATACAGTCAGAAATAATTTTTTGAGCAATTTGTAATTGATTTTCTTGAACTATGCATGTTTATTATGAGGGCTTTGTTAATTTCTTTTGATTAAGTTTCCTGGGGGATATGCAGGGTGGTGGAGATGATAAATTCTTTTTTTTTTAAAAAAGATTTTATTTATTTTGAGTTTTACAATTTTCCCCCTAATCTTGCTTCCCTCCTCCATCCCCCACAGAAGGCAATCTGTCAGTCTTTACATTGTTTTCATATTTCCATTGTTCCAATGTTTACATTGATCCAAATTGAATGTGATGAGAGAGAAATCATATCCCCAAGGAAGAAACATAAAGTACAAGAGATAGTGAGATCAGACAATAAGATATCAAGTTTTTTTTTTCTAAACTAAAGGTAATAATCCTTGGGCTTTGTTCAAACTCCACAGTTCTTTCTCTGGATACAGTTGATATTCTCCATTGCAGAGAGCCCCAAATTGTCCCTGATTTTTGCACTGATGGAATGAGCAAGTCCATCAAGGTTGATCATCACCCCCATGTTGCTGTTAGCGTGTACAGTGTTTTTCTGGTTCTGCTCATCTCACTCAGCATTAGTTCATGCAAATCCCTCCAGGCTACCCTGAATTCCCATCCCTCCTGGTTTCTAACAGAGCAATAGTGTTCCATGACACACATATACCACAGTTTGCTAAGCCATTCCCAGTTGGAGGACATTTACTTGATTTCCAATTCTTTGCCACCACAAACAGGGCTGCTATGAATATTTTTGAACAAGTGATGTTTTTACCTTTTTTCAGAGATGACAAATTCTTGAGCTTTTCAAAACTAAGAAAATGTATAGGAATCAGAAAAGAAATTTGGTTTTGAAAGCATAATGTGAATATTATGAAAAACTTCCTCTTTTCTTTATCAGCACAAATTCTTTAACAATACCTTCCCTTTCACTAATACATTGTTGGTGGAGTTGTGAACTCATTCAACTTTTCTGGAGAGCAATCTGAAACTTTGCCCAAAGGACAGCAAAAATGAACACACCCTTTGATCCAGCAATACCACTTCAGGCCTATATCCTGAAGAAATGATGAACAAGGGTAAAAATATCACTTGTACAAAAATATTCATAGCAGCCCTTTTTGTGGTGGCAAAGAATTGGAAATCAAGTAAATGTCCTTCAATTGGGGAATGGCTTAGCAAACAATATACATATGTGTGTGTGTGTGTGTGTGTGTGTGTGTGTGTGTGTGTGTGTGTGTGTGTGTGATGGAACACTATTGTTCTATTAGAAACCAGAAGGGATGGGAATTCAGGGAAGCCTGGTGGGATTTGCATGAGCTGATGCTGAGTGAGATGAGCAGAACCAGAAAAAACATTGTAAACCTTAACAGCAACATGGGGGTGATGATCAACCTTGATGGACTTGCTCATTCCATCAGTGCAACAATCAGGGACAATTTGGGACTGTCTCCAATGGAGAATACCATTTGTATCCAGAGAAAGAACTGTGGAGTTTGAACAAAGACCAAGGACTATTACCTTTAATTTAGAAAAAAAAAACACGTGATATCTTATTGTCTGATCTTGCTATCTCTTATACTTTATTTTTCTTCTTTAAGGATATGATTTTTCTCTCTCATCACATTCAATTTGGATCAATGTATACCATGGAAATAATGTAAAGACTGGAAAATTGCCTTCTGTGGGGGGTGGGTAGAGGGAAGTGAGATTTGGGGGAAAATTGTAAAGTTCAAAATAAAGGAAATCTTAAAAAAATACCTTCCGTTTAAATTACAAAGTTGCTGAGAGATTATGGCAATTTTATTGTTAAATAAATTTAAAAGTGACCACAGCTGGGTTTTAGGAGAATCCACCTAAGGTGAAGATAGTTTAAAATACTCTTGTCTCTAATCTTGGTTTATAACTGTTACGGTTGGTAGTGGTTAACTCAAGCTGCTAAATTGTGCAGGAAATCCTCCCCAATCTTTCTAAATTCTCTATCTTTCTCTATGGAGATTTATTCCCCCCCCCCAGTCTATTCTGTGTTTAGCTTGTACACAGTTGTTGGCATGCTGTCTTTCCACTTAGATTGAGCTCCTTGAGAACAGGGACTGTCTTTTACTTTCTTTTATATCCCCATCACTTAGTCCAGTGACTGGTACATAATAGATACCTTATCAATATTTATTGACTGTCTGGGGTTTGAAAGGAAGAAGCCATATCTCTAAAAGGTGTGACTATTAAGGGAAGTGCCAGTTTGGAGAAAGAAAGATGAGCTAGTTATGTAAGTGTGCTCAGTAAGCCTCTGATTTTGTGGGTTACTGAGTGTTTGGATGCCACTTGTTGATGTGAGAATTTGACAACTTTTCTGAGAAGTAAAATTGATTATGTTGTGTGAATTAGCTCTCTTTATGCTTAAAGAATAGTGAAATCTACTGAATTCAGGTCTGTGTAGGATATATCTCTTTACCTTCTTGGTTTCCATGATAATCTTTATGCCTATATTTGGGAACTGTCAAAGAATAAATGACTAGCCACTTTTACATGCACCCTGTGCTGTTAGGAAAACCCCTCATAAAATGTGATGCCCATATTTTAGGATCTTGAAAAGAGAATTAGACATATTTGACATTTTGACATATTTGACAGATTTGATGTTCCCCTGGAAAAAAGTTTAGGTAAAATGTTGCATGAAGATAAGGTGATGGTTTATGATATATGGGTAATACATATCACATGATCTCATAAGCAATAAGGCATAATGATTGAGGGTTGTGTTTTACTTAGTGTTTAGAATACGACTTAGTCATTGCATCTTTTTTTAGGTTTTTGCAAGGAAATGGGGTGACTTCCAAGGCCACATAGCTGGTTATTGTATCTTCTTAATCCTTGTATCTGTTTGTGAGACAGGATATGGTATCAAAGCATCGAGAGGACTACAACTTGCCCCCATCTTCATTTCTTGCACCCAACCCAATCAAGCATAGTAATGTCTAAGTCAATTAAAATTTATTACTTGCCAGACATTGTGTGACACAAGCAAAAAGAAATAATAGCTTCTGTGCTAAAGAAGCTTATAGTCTAATGGGGAAAAGATAATACCCCAAAGGAAGCTTAACAGAGAAGGGTGAGTGGAGAAAAAGTTCAGAACAATTGGAGGAAAGTGGATCAGGGATTTTTCACAGTGACATGTTTGGAGGTGATGAAACACTTTCCAGGATGCCAAGACATGGAGAAGAGTCAGAAGGAGAGAAAGTGAGGCTGCTAAATCCTTCCATATATTTTCTGCTGCTTTTGGCCTCCCCAGACCTCAGTGCTAATGCTGAAGTGTCTTTTTGAATGTTGCAAGAAACAGCAATATACAGTGGAAACTGATGAGATCATCTTTCGCATGGAAAGGAGCTAAATGGAAAGATGGAGAAAACAGTTTGACTAGAGCAAAGGCTACTTTGTGGAATATGGTAGGAAGCAAAATTAGATAAGGTGGATATCTGAACTAGGAATTCAAGCATTTGATTTCTTATCTTAGTCATCACTAATTAGCTGTTACCTTTAAATAAATCATCTGAATTTCTTTGGATTTTAGTTTAGTTGACTGAAAAAAAAACCTGATTTTTAAGACTCTTCCTAACTCTAAAACTCTTTAATTTTATAGTGTAAGGATAACATAATTGAGTGGCCTTGGCTTTGAATTTTGCCTGGGTTAGTCTACACAGTTTTTCTACACAGAAAAAAATCTATTAATTGAAATTAAAGTAAACATGAATGTCAATTTTTTTTTTTAGGTTTTTGACAAATGGGGTTTTTGGCAAACTTGGGCTTGCCCAAGGCCACACAGCTAGGTAATTATTAAGTGTCTGAGACCAGATTTGAACCCAGGTACTCCTGACTCCAGGGCCGGTGCTTTATCCACTACTCTACCTAGCTGCCCCGAATGTCAACTTTAAAGGAAAACTGGGCAATTTAGTAAACTTTGGTATTTGGAAAGGTATAAAGCTTTACTTTGGTTTTGGTTATCAGATTGATGCCTTTTTTTAGTTTGGTTTTAAGACTAGCCAAAGGACTATCTAAGGCAGCTAGGTGATGATGAAGAAGAAGATGATGATGATGATGTGAGAATGAAGATGATGATGAAATTTGTCTTTACAAAGATCATGACATCAGGGGAGGTGATGCCATGACATGCACATGAACTGGATTTGATTTGGGCATGGAGAAGAGCACTAGCCCTGGCTTCAGGAGGACTTGAGTTAAAATCTGGTCTGAGATATTTGCTAGCTATATTAGGGCAAGTCACTTATCCTCTGTTTTGCCTTAATCCACTGGAGAAGGAAATGGCAATCTACACCAGTGTCTGTGTTAAAGAATCTCCACTGATAGTATGACATAATATGGTCCCTGGGGCTACAAAGAATTGGACACAACTGAATGACTGATCATTCAGCAACAAAGTGCTAAGTAGTTCTTATTGAATGCTACCTCACACAAGCAGTGTCTGTTTTGAAGGGGGATAAATGAACTTTTGGTCCTTATTATAAATAAAAGATGGATCTGGAAGCAACCATAGTAGTTAATTGACTACTTTCATTTATCCTGTCTTAGAAGGCAAAAAAAAGAATCATTGAATCTAGAAAGGAGCCACTTTTAAATTGTGGTAAGAGTTAATGGACAGGGGCAGCTAGGTGGCACAGTGGATAAAACACCGGCCCTGGAGTCAGGAGTACCTGGGTTCAAATCCGGTCTCAGACACTTAATAGTTACCTAGCTGTGTGGCCTTGGGCAAGCCACTTAACCCCATTTGCCTTGCAAAAAAAAAACCTAAATAAAAAGAGTTAATGGACAAAAACAGCCAATAAGTAAGTTGCGCAATAGGGTATCAAGTCTGACACTTTAGCAATTAAAGACTACCACCAGATTGTACTTTCATGCTTATTGTCCCTGTGTCATCTTCATTTTGGTACTGACAAAGTTGGCTTTGCTTTATTTGTTGTGGATTATGGGATTTTTAATTTCTCTTTCCCAGTGTATGAGTACAGACTTCACCTTTTCTCAGTTGTATTTGAAATATTAGAAGTTAAGGAGGAAATAAAATATATTCAAATTTTGTCAGAACTGCTTAATGTGAAAGCAAAGGGAAGAGGTAGTCTTCAAAATCACCCCCCCCCAACACACACAAATCATACATACAGAGAAAAAAGTAATTTTTTTTTTGTTTAAAGGGAAGGAGACTGATGAGGCAGTATACATGCAAATTAGGCATGTATACTTTTTCTGGCTCTCATTTCTCTTTATAAACAAAAGCAGACCTGACTTCAGTCAAATGTTAATTGTTAAACTATCAAAAAGCAGGTGAAAATTAAAGAACAGAATTTGGTTTTAATAATTTCATTCTCTATTCTGTTTTTAGTTTTTTTTATAAAAGTAAAACCATTCCACCATTTCATTCTGTGGGGTGTGCCCTTCATCCCCTGTTCCTTTCACTAAAACTAAAGAAAGTTTTAATGGGTGTTATACTATAATGAATAAAAAAAAATCCATACCAAAAAAAGTCACAATCATAGGTTAATAGCCTTAACACTCAGAACTCTGGTTATTATCTAAGTTTGGGATCATCAAAGCAGAATTTTGTTTTTGTAAGGCAATAGCGTTAAGTGGCTTGTCCAAGACCACACAGCTAGGTAATTAAGTGTCTGAGGCTGGATTTGAACTCAGGTACTTCTGACTCCAGGGCCAGTACTTTATTCACTGTACCACCTAGATGCCCCCAGAATTTTTTTAAATGAGAGAAATATATGTTGCTTAACTGTAAGTAAGTTAATAACGTGCTATGCTTAATGTCATCTGAAATAACCTACAGAAATCTAGGATTTGCTTTATTTTTTGGTTAAACTAACTTAGTTGAATTTCCACTTACTAGTCTAGAGTGTTTGGAAAGAGTAAATAAAAAGGAACTCTGAGTGGATGTGTTCAAAAAATCATAAAATTGAGAGAGATCTTGAGATATAATTAAAGTAGTGTGGTCAAATGTTAAGTTCACTGAGTTTGAAGTCAAAGAACTTGGATTCTAATGCCAATTCTACTACTTTGAAGTACAGCAATCTGACCTTGTGTGGATCACTTAACCTAGACCTCTACATCCTCTTCTATAAAATAAATAATGTAAAGTAGATGCTATTTAAGGTTTTTTCCACTTCTGCTACTTTGATCTATTCAAACCCCAAGTTAAATAAATCTTCAACATCCTCATCTACCAAATTATTGTTTTATGATCTCAGTCTGAAGCATTATTTTTTACCTACAATACAGTGCAACCTAGTAAAATCAAATAAACATTGGTAATGTACCTACTTATGCTAGTTGAGAAGGATTCAAAGATAAAGACCAATAGACTAATATTTAATTTCACAAGTTAATCATCACTAGTATATTGGCAAGGGATTGCTTTTGCTGTTGTTGCTGCTGTTGCTGATGGGTTTTGTTTTACATTTCAAAATTTACAGACTCCCATTCTATGAAAGTGATTTATAGTAAGATAAATAAGCAAAACTAATGATAGTGAGTTCATTTGAAAGTGGATAATATTCTGTATCTATAGCATCCCCCATTTCTCTTTTTTTAAAATGAGCAGAAACCCATTTTCTTCCTCCCATTTCTTCTCACCTGAATGGGGGGAAACGAAAGGAAAAAAATTCTTTATTGCAGCTATGCATAGTCAAGCAACACAAATTCCCTCAATAACTATAAGATCCATATATCTTTATATATATATATGTATGTATGTATGTAAGTATGTCACATTCTCTACCCTAAATTTATCACCTCTCTATCATTGATAGCATGTCTAATCATCATTTCTATTAAGTGATCATTTTAGGGAGCATAATTTTAACAGCTTTCAGAATTGTTTTTTTCCTAGCATTATTGTTATTGTTCACTTGGTTCTGCTCATTCACAAACATAAGTTTGTGCAAGTTCTAAAAATGTTTATTATTATGCTATTTATATAGTATCCATTTTCTTCTGAGTATGTTTACTTCATGCTGTTCATATGTTGTTTCATAATTTAAAAATATTTCTTGATTTCTTGGAGCACAATATTATTCTATCATATTAATATCAAAACTTATTTCAGCCATTACCCAATTGCTGACCATCCCCTAATTACCCATTCTTGTTTAAAAACCACTTTTCCTTTTTCTCTGAACTTATTGATTTGCTTCTACTATTGTAGCAGTCATTTAATCTGCTTCTATCATGTGTCAGTCACTTAATAGTTTTTAGTTTTTGAAAATAAAAACCTCCTTTTTGCCCTTTGTACTAGAACAATGAAATTACTTTTTGAGATTCCTTCTTGCTCTGTTTCTTTGAGGATTAGTTTCAACTGAAGACACAAGAAAGCGACTCAGTTTCTCATGCCTTTTCCTCCCTAAAGAATAAGTAGATGAGGAGGGCAGCTAGGTGGCACAATGGATAGAGCACAGGTCCTGAAGTCAGGAGGACCTGACACTTAATAATTACCTAGTTGTGTGACCTTGGGCAACTCACTTAATCCCATTGCCTTGCAAAAAAAAAAAGAAAACTTAAAAAAAATAAGTAAATGCTAATGTACCTAAAATGAAAAAGGAATGCAGCAGAATGGTTCTTTGCTCATGCTCCTCTCATTTTAAAAAGCTATATAAGGCATTATCTACAAATTTTTTCCACATTGGGAGGTCTCAGATTAATTTATTAGCCCCTAGAAGATTCATACATATCAAGTCCCGTGTCTTTGACCCACAATGAAATTTAGTTACCTCCTCTACCATCCTTCAAAATGATCACACTCGAAACAAAACTGGTTTAGAACCCTTGGGATCAGAGATTAACTCATGGTTCCATCTGATAGAACTAAAACATTCCCTTTTCTTCAATGATCTGATTTGAAGCTCTCTGATCATTTGGTATTTGCATTGTCTTTTACCTTTTCCTCCTTTGCATTTTTTATATAGCTGATTAATATCATATTTCCTTGCCCACATTATTTGAAAAACTGGCCAATTTGGAAATTATTTAAATTACAAAAAAGTCAAATAGCTTTTTAACAGTTCTAGGAGTTCATGCTATGCTCACTGCCTATGATACTTTTAGTACCATTACATTGAAATAAGGAATTCCAGTTTAAAATTTGAATCTTATTAATAAAGATGGGTCATTTGTTTATATGAAAGATAAGAAAGCAATGACTTCTGTAATCTTTATTTTTGGTTCCAGGATTTTGCTTTTGTAAAAAAATTCATATAAAATTGTTAAGTTTAATAAGGACTACTAATGATGACTACTACTACTACTACTACTACTACTACTACTACTATTACTACTACTACTACTTACTGTTACTACTACTACTATTACTACTACTGCTGCTGCTGCTGCTACTGCTGCTGCTACTGCTACTGTTACTACTAGTACCAATTACTACTACTACTTAATAGCTAATTAATAATCATGCACTGTGCTAAAATATAAACAAAACTTTTAAAAATTGTTCGTGAAGTTAAAGAACTCGCAGTCTAATGGGAGAGAAATCTGAGGCACATAGAGATTAAGAGGTTGTCCCAGATCACAGTTAACTTGTAACAGAGATGGGTCTCCATTTTTCTGAATATCCATTCCAGATCTGTTTGCCTTACTACATTCTTCTTCATAATATACATACATACATATATACGTATATAAATATACATATATATCAGGGGTAAGATTGTTAACTCCTGTCCTTTCCCCTAGGCACTTAACATTCTACATTTTGTTTCTAGCATGAAAGACTTTGTTTTAAAGCATAATAGCATCCAGGCTGTAATCACATTATAACACATGGAGAACTTGCAAAATGTCATGTGTTTTGGATTTGACATTCTGATTTATGGTTGGGCTCTCCAGTTACACAGCTGCAATCTAATTTTCCATCAAAGATGTTTTCCATTTTTCTATTACTTTATTGCACCCTGTCTTTTTGTAAGAAAAAATGAAAGGCATCAGGTGAAATCACAGTCCAAGTACAAATGATTTTGCCAGACAGTGTAAAAGTGTATGCCAGTGTTTCAAAAAGCCTATATTTTTGACTTAAAGTATAAAATATGCTTTTTACTTGATGCTATCACAAATTAAGAAAGTTCATGGAAATCATTTGTAGTCCTCAGAAAATCCTATAACCTTTCTATCTCTGTCATATAAAAACCATCTCCTGGGAGGAGGAGCCCTGAATTGAAATTTTCCACTTGAACACTTAGTTCCTTCCTTATTGCTTATTTCAAAGAACCGTAGAAGGGTCTGGAGAAGGTTGTTAGAGCAGGGAAGGGGTTTGATAGATGAGTCATCAAGTCAACTTGCATTTACTAAGTTATTCTGTGCTAAAAAATAAACAAAAATTTAAAAAATATTCACAAAATTAATGAACTCATAGTCTAATGGGAAAAAAAATCTGAGGCCCATAGAGGTTAAGTGACTTGTTCCAGATTCACAGTTAACTAGTAACAGCTGGGTCTCCATGTATCTGAATTTCCAATCCAGATCTACTTGCCTTACATTGTTAAATTGTAAAGATGAGCTTCATTGGTAAAGTATATAATGAACAAATAGTCTTCTAAATAGACTTCACTTTAATATGCTAAAAAGAACATTACTCTTTTCTTTGGGGTCATAACTATTAAGTTTTCATTTAATGTCAGTGTAAAACTTTGCAAAATAATTTGATTCAGCCATTAAATATGGCACCCTAATATATGTTGGTTCGTGAATGGAAGGGAATTTTATGCTATGAGTTTAATAAGATTGAACTGCAGCTGTATCATATTTAACACATTATTATTTTTAAGAAAAGCCAGGAAGATATTTAACATGAGTGTATTCATGATAGGTCAATAAGCTATAGTGATATGGACATAAAAACCATTTGTTCAGCTAAAGATACAAATGAAAAAGGATGTGTGACCATGTAGTAACTTTCTTAATATAATTCCAAATTGTTTGACAGAATAGTTGGATGATAACATTGTTCCATCAATAGTATATTCATATGTCTCTCTTCCTACAATACTTCCAACATTGACTAATTTAATATTTGTCATCTGTGCTGATAGGGTGTGAGATGAAATTTTAGTTGTGTTGGTTTGCATTTTTTTCTTTAATTAGGAATTTGAAGTTAGCTTCCATATGGTTGTTAATGGTTTTTAAATTGATTCTTAATGTTAAAGAATTCTCAATTATTCTTAAATTGGTTGATGTCCTTTGAATACTTAGATCATAGAAAAAACATCTTGATCTATCTATTTGATCTATCTATCTATCTATATCTGTATCTGTATCTGTATCTGTATCTATATCTATAATCTATCTATCTATATATGTATGTATACACACTCAGGTATAATAAATACAAAAGGACATGATTCCCACCTCCAGGTCTGATCATACCGACTGAATCATTCCTCAGTGTCTTCCTGACATTTCACTAATGACTAAAAAAATTAATTCTGAATTATATGACAACTTGTGGGACATAGTGGAACATTTGTTTTTCATTCATCAATTTGCAATCAGTCCTCTAGAATTTCTACTCATAATTTTTGGTGAAATATAGAAATCTCTCAATGTTAATTACTTCTACTGATCTGTTACTATAGTTAGATGAAAAATACTTAAGTCATTATTGATCAGGGAAATGCAACTTAAAACAACTCTCACTAATCAGATTGGCTAAAATGGCAAAAAAGTAAAATGATCATTGTTGCAGGGGAGGTGGAAAAGCTGGGGCATTTATTGGTAGAGTTGTGACTGATTCAGCCATTCTGGAGAGCAATTTGGAACAATGCCTAAAGGGCATATCCTTTGATCCAGTAATACTACTAGGTCTGTATCCCAAAGAGATACTAAAGAAGCAAAAAAGACTCACATGTACAAAAATATTTATAGCAACTCTTTTTGTAGTGACAAAAAACTACAAATTGAGGTGTGCCCATCAATTGGGGAAGGATTCCCCACATCTGTAAAAAAATCATGAATGGCCAGACTTCAGAAAAACCTGGAAAGAATTGCATGAACTTATGCTGAATGAAGGGAATAGAACCAGGAGAACATAGTACACATTAACAGCAACACTGTGAGATGATCAGCTCTGATGGACTCAGTTGCCTGAAGCAACTAAAAGACTTGTGATAGAAAATGCCATCCAAATCCAGAAGAAAAAAAAACTATAGTGTCCGATTGCAGAGCAAAACATGCTATATTCACTTTTTAAAACTTCTTTTATTTTTTCTTTCTTTCTCATGATTTTTTCCTCCTTTTGTCCTAATTCTTCTTTCACAACACGATTAATATGGAAATATATTAAACACAAATGTACATATCCAACCTATATCAGACTACAGGCTGCCATGGTGGGATGAAGGAGAGGGTGGTAGAAAAATGTGGAACTCAAAAACTTACAAAAAGATGAATGTTAAAAACTATTTTTGTATGTAATTAGAAAAATGAATAAATTAAAAATAATGATAGCATTCACTTAAGATTTGCAAAAATGCTTTAAAAATATGATCTTGTCTGGCCTCAGACACTTAATAATTACCTAGCTATGTGGCCTTGGGCAAGCCACTTAACCCCATTGCAAAAAATTTAAAAAAAATGATCTTATTTTAGTCTCATTTCTGTCTTAGGAGATATAAGTCATTATTGTCCCCATTTTGCAGATGAGGAAACAGACTGTTAGAATTTAACTGACTTACTTACCGTAACAACTAACTAGTAAGTGTCTAAGGCTGGAGTTGAAATCAGACCTTTCTGACTCTAAGCATAACATTTTATCTCCTCTATGCCACCTGGCTATATAATTTATTAACAAATGAGAGTAAAATAAACATTTGTTTATACATATTATACTTAAATAATAGCATTATACACATATATTCTTTTAAAGCATTTTGACCATGACCAATGTTAATGTTACTACCAAAGTCAAAGTCACCTCAATTTTCAATATATCAATTAAGTGCCTTCACTTAACTGAAAACAATTACAAATTATTTGAATTACTCTTCAGGTGTGTCCAACCTGACACATGCAGCCTTAGGACCTATTCATATAGCCTATATTGCATTTGTTGTTGTGTTTATTGATGGTGTAGGTTGCATTGTATTCATGAATGAGCACTGAATTCTGTATATGATCCTTGGTGATGAGGCTCAGAACTAAAAGGTTGGATACCTTTGTTCTAGATGATTAAAGTATCCACAATAGAACTTCCTCATGAGAACTCCATTTGTAATTTTGCATGTAGTATTCCTTTGATCAACATACCTGATATCAGACTCAGACTAAATCAATTCTAAAGGATCAAGGAGTCTCTAAAGGATCAAACTGTACCAAGTGATGATTATAATCTTTCATTAGTATCTACAAGAGATCCACAGAAAAATTGCAACTCATTTTATCAATTGCTGCACATAAGAACTGTGCTTTAAATGAAATATAATAAACAAAAACTTGGGATGCAAAAAATGTAATAATCCCAAATTACATCTAGAATTTTTAGAAAAAAAATAAATTGTTTATAGTAAATATGTGCAATTATTAACCTTGTTTAAAATACATATAAACAGAAACCATTGCTTTCAGAATTCCTTTTAGCAATGAAAACATCCCAATGATCTTATTACTCCACACTAGATGACTTTAAAATAATTTCAACAATTGTTTCTAATTCAAAATGAAACAAAGCACTTTTAAGAGAAATCAGAATTTCCAAGTAGGATGACACATGAATTATTACTCTTTGCTATGGTAACATTTCTATACCATTTCTATTTCTTAGAACATAAATTAAAGAAAAAAGAAAACCATAAAAGTAAGAGATTCTTCAGGGATTGAATCTTATTTTATATCCTGAAATGGTACAAAAGAGATTGCACAAAAAATACATTTTTCTTGTATTTTTTCTTTTCAAGTTCTAATTTGTCCTGATGTAAAAACAAAAACAATAGAAATCATTATATTATTAAAAATAAAGAGAATTGACCATGATTTTTTGACACCCTCCCCCTTTGTCCCCACAGAGCAATCAAGTACCAACTTCAGGTTTCAACATTATTACAATAACTTCAAAAAACTTACAATTTCTTTAGTGGTAATCAAATAGTTGTAGATATAATTTCCTCTTCAGGCAGTTACAAAACACAATCAAATACAATACTCATAAGAGGTCTCCAATCCAATTAAAGACATTTACAAATTCCCTTGCACAGAGTATTAGTATAGACATTATAATATATTATTCACATTGAAAACTTCACACCACAAACCTCCAAAAGAATATTCAAAGTCCCAGAGTCTCATTTATCACAGTATCAGTTATGTTAAGAGATCTTCACAAAGCATGGGGGTAGGCATAGTCTGATAGAAATTAGGGAAATACTGAAGCAGGATTCATCCATTGAATTGCTAACAATTTAAACAGACTATCCAGAAAACACCCTAATTTATTTGTAAATGATGGCTTCTCAGAAAGGTCACAGAGGCAGAGAAGTAGGTTTTGCCTTTAAATATATTTACTAGAACCAGGCTCAAAACAAAATCAAAACAGCATATCTAACAATGAAATTATACAGGGTTCCATGATCTCATTAATTAAAGTAGGATGGACATAGTTGTTATCAATATCAGATTAATATTGCAATAAATTAACCTAGAGATGTACATTTTTCACAGAAAAACGTTTACAAGCTTTTATCACACTTGGGAACTTTGTTTTCATCTTTTCTTGTTCAAAGCAAGCAGGCTAAATTTTCTTTTAAGGAAGCCCAGTTTTCTAAGCCAGAGAGAAAAATATCTAATCAAAGTATTCCTATTATAAAACAACATTTTATCAGATCTTCAAAATTTACTTAATGTTTTTAGCTAGAAACTCCTACAGTCTTGAAATTTTAAAATTTCACATAATAAGAACTTCACATTATTTTTTAAAGGCATTGTTTTACTAAATCCCTATTTTTTCCAAACTCAAGGGTATTTTCCTCAAAGAGGTCTAGGTCTCATTTCCCCAGTACCAGTAACTACAAAACTTCTAGGAACACATTGTACCTATGTTACTTATGCTACAAATAAGTTTCTGGCCATCCTGATTAAAAAAAAAAAGTAAAATGCAGTTCTTTCAAATTAAATAATTTCAAAAATATTCACATCCCTTTAGCATAGCCAGACTTGCAAAGTGGGGGAAAGGAGGGAATCAAGACCTTATCAGTCAAGTGGAGCTGAGTTGAGAAAATGATTGGGTGAAGCCACTCTGGATCCTGTGAAATGGAACTGATGGTGATGGTGAGGAAGGGGATGGAGCCCTCAGAGAAAAAGCTTAAATGTCAGGGTTCATTTAAGTGATTAACTCACAAATTGACCCTAAAAACCTCAGACTTTAATTCACAGGGGACAGTAAACAGTTTACAGATTAAATTTCATCTGGAGAGACGGCAAGTTGTGCTTGGAAAGCTTGAATAACCTTAAAATGCCTAAGGGGAAAGAAGAAAGGAATTAGGAAAACAGATATAAGAAATGACTGGGCTTACACCTGAGTGGTTCCAGCATGGAGGGAATAGAGACTTGACTGCTTGCTGTGCAGGGAGGAGTCAGGGGAAAGGGAATCAAAGAGTGATTCCCCCCTCTTTAGGACTGGGTTCGCTATTTACCCTGAGAGGCTGAGAACCAGGAAGGTGGAGGAAGGGTAGGGGAAAGTTGCTTTCTCTAATATTGGTGAATTTACATTTAACATTGCAAATGAACAAATTGACTTTTACAGTTTAACAGTGGAGAATTTACATTTGAGAAAACTGAACAATGGAAGTCAGAATTTACCTTCAACAATGGAAAGGAGATCAGAAGTCCTCAAAAAATATCTGACAGGAACAAATAATTTTCTTAATATTAAATTAAATTGAATTAAAATAGTTTTCTTAATATTAAAAAAAGCTAGACAAATATTTCTCCTTTCAGTAAGGGGATTAACTGAAATGCTTAACTTGGACTTTGAAATGAAAGAGTTAAGCATGATATTATAACACCTAGCTTTGTGTGAAAAGAGGTCCCAGAGAGAGAATTACTAACATCAGCATGTTTTTGTAAACTGACCTCAGTGCACCATTATCTCTAAGGCCCCTTACTTGCTCTCTCTTCCTCTCAAACTCCAACCTTGAAAACTTTTCAAATAGAAAATTCCTAGGCCCTGGGGTACCCAGCTAAGGCCCCAAATTGTTCTTTATAAACAATCCCCTTTCCTCCCTTAGTCAACTATCTTAAACCCCTTCTTTCCCTGACTCCACAAGCGTACATGTAATAAAGGCTGGTTGATACAGGTTCCTCTCTATGTAAATTCTCTCACAGTTGTCTATGAACCAGATAGGGTACTTAGAACCTTTCTGGGTCCCTTCCCCCAGTATTTCTTGGTGTCAGAATCAGGGATCTAAGTGGTATTTCTTTTGTGAATATAAGGAATATCAGTCAAAGGGAGGTAGGGGCTTTCTCTTGATTCTCCCTCCTCATCCCTGTCTCCCACCTCTTTGCTCTGCAGGTGGGTCCTGGAAAGCCCCGTATTTTTGATGGTAGTGGTTGCTTTCTACTTCAGGGAACTGCCTAGGAAGTGGACTTGGTCAGATGGAAAAACTGCAAAGTTGCATCATTTTTCTCCTTATTACTTTTCCTTCTCTTGGGGTGCTGCGAAACAGGGAAAGACCCAAGAGCATGGAACAAGACCTTTCAGCTTCCAAGAATTTCTCCTTTGGGCTTTTTCTGATCACTGGGCAAATTTGGAGTTAGTGAGATCAAGCCAAGGAAACTTTATCCTTCCCTCATAACATCATATACCCTGAATGGCCAAAAAGAATGGGTCTCTAAATTATAATGCAATTTGACAATTGACTTTATTCTTGTCTCTCAGTAGAGCAATCCTTATCAGGAAACTTATAATTTCCCTACCCATCAGGGTGCCACTAGGCAAAAGCAGGGAGTTCTAAAACCTGATCCCTATCTCCTAACTTAGGTTTGTCTAAAACTACAATTTGAGCTCTTGGGGAAATCAATCATTCTTATCTCTATTTGCTGAATTTTGGACTCTAGCCCAGAAAATTGCAGATACTCTGGCTGAATCAGTGTAGAAAAGGGACTATGAGACGTTTAGAGAAATTACCTACAATCCTGATAAATGTCTCAGACTGAAATACAGCTAACTTTCTCTACTGAAGAAGCCACTACTTGGTATGCATTCTTGCATGAATATTGGATTTGAAATCCCAAACACCATTAGTCCAGCTTTTGAATTCTTTTTTACCTAGCCACATCACTATTTAGAGGACTATGAAAGATTACCAAACCAACAGGTATGCATATGATAGGCAAAATCCAAAATCCAAACTAGCATAAGATTATTTTCAGTGCTGACAAAATGTCTTTGTGTGTGTGTGTGTGTGTGTGTGTGTGTGTGTGTGTGTGTGTTTATGACATGTTTTTCTGTATTGTGGATGATCTTACCCCATTCCTATGTTAATTTTTGCTCTCTCCTTTTCACTGTTTTACAGTTAGGAGATGGGAGAGTCAGCCTAGCTCTGCCACACCCCTGCCCCCCAACAAAGTGGCTCAATGAAATTGTCTTGAAAGGGGGAAGGTCTATCCTTTTACTTCTTGCTTGAATCTGGTGCTAGGTATTCTCCCCAGCTATTTTTTTCCTTCTTACAGTATTTTCCCCTTTCAAAATGTAATTCAACTTCTTTAAAATCTAAGACCCACCTCATTCTGGGAATTATGCCAATAGTTTCAAGGCATGTCTGCCTCATTAAGAAACAACCCCCCCCAACCCCCCCCCATGGAATGTTATTTTAAAAACATGCAAATTAATATCAAGCATTGATCACTACACATGTATCTTGCTCTAATTTATAGAAAGTTTCTATTAATTTTCTATGGTTGAATCTTATAGAAATGTTTTGGTACATAGAGCACTGGCTCTGGAGTCAGGAGTACGCAAATCTGGCCTCAGACACTTAATAATTACCTAGCTGTGTAGCCTTGGGCAAGCCACTTAACCCCATTGCCTTACCATACAATTAGGGAAATAAATTGAATATGTTTTCTTACTATTTTTGTAAGTTTTGTATTTGTAAACTGTTACAGATTTTTATAAAGGGTTTAAAAACATCTGCAAAGAATTTATATAATGTGTCTCTCTCTTTAAGGAATATTTGAATTGTGACAAATTAAGAGAAAGAATTCTGATGTGTTAAATAAAATCACATATAGCTATAAGTTAAATAAATCATTGGGCTGGTTAAGAACAATGTGAACTAAAATCAGAAAAGGAAATATTCAGTGGAGTGAATACAGTTGAAATATGGTTAAACAGTATATGAAGGGGAAAGTGCAAGTTATACAGTCTGAGTAATAGGTTTGAAGGTTTGAAAGACTTAGGAACATAATAATAATGTGAAAAGGTTAAAAGGAAAATGAAATATCATAGAGAAGAATGGGTTTTGGAACCATATGTGATGTATATAAAATGTATAGAAGGTGGTTAAAGCATATAGACAGAGCATAAGGGCAGGTTTGACTTAGTATAAGTAAAAAAGATTGATTTTGGAAGTTTTGAAAAATTGAATTCAGAACCAATGCAAAAAGAGAAAAGAATACATAGAGAGTATATAGAGAGCTACAAATCAATAGATAAGCTAAGAACCATGAATCAATTGATAAGCTATAGAATTTCTTCTAGTGTTGTGTAACCAAGATTTCTACTAAATTGAAATGTACTCTTAAATGTAATTGGGATAATTTAAAAAACTTAACATCAGACTGTTGCTTTTGCAATCTCCAGCAGTGAATTGACTGAAAATTAAAAACCCCATAATATAAATATTTGGGCTTCTTAGATTTGTGTTAAATATAGCACTACAGAATTAAAATTTTAAAATTATGATTTTGTGTGATAACATGTGGAATACAGATTCAGATGTAATTGAATTCAGTTTTGGTATCATATTTAAGATGAGCCAGAATTTATTGTAGTATTTGGTATTTAAAATTTTAAAATGAAGAAAGGTAATCTGACTAAATCAGAAAATTTTCATGTTTTATGCTACTATTGGGTTGTAATGATCTTTTATATGCTCTGTAGAAAAACCTTTGATTATTTTTTGATTGTTGTTATCTGGAGGAGGTAACTACATTCTAGCATCAAAGAAAGCAAATCTTCTAGGACTCTTTGAGTCAGGAAAGCAATTTGTGAAATTCTATTTTTTTATCTACCATGTGTTTTTAACAGGGAATATGTTAGAAATTAGGTTGTTATAAGTCCAGATTTGGTACAATTTACTTAATTAATTTATTATTTGGCATTAAGACAAATGGAGAATACCCATAGGTGACTTAAGGAGGTTACCTCATTTCTATTTATTTCATCTGATTGTAAACTACTTAGCACTGATCAAACACTTTATATGTTAACTGCTATTGTTCCCTTCAGTCAATTTTGCTTTTTAAAAAACTTATTGGTTTTTTAATTTAATTTTTATCCTTTCAATTATTTATTTTTATCATTCTTTAAAAATATTTTAGCTCCAAATTTTTTTCCCTCTCAGTGTATTGCCACTGAAGAGGCAAGCATTATGATATACATCACACATGTGAAATCATACAAAAATATATTTACATATTAGCCATATTTCAAAAAAATAGGGAAAATAAAGTGAGAAAATTATACTTCAGTTAGCATTCAGAGTTCATCAGTTCTCTCTTTTTTATCACAAGTCATTGGAAATTCTTGGCTCATTGGATCGATCACAGTATCCAAGTCTTTCACAGTTGCCCATCATTACAACACTGTTGTAGCTACACATACTGATCTCCCAGCTTTCCTCACTTCACTTTGCATCATTTCGTATAATTCTTGCAATGAATTCTGAATACACTTCCCATGTGGGAGAGGGTCATCAACATTTCCTTTCATTGTTTTTTTTAATGTCTTCTTGAAATTCAGTTGCTTTCTTTTATGAAGTTAGAAACTAGTGAGTTTGGAACACATAAATTTAATAGTTCTTTCCAGTATAATGTAGTTTTCTTGTTTGATTCTTTAATTTGTGAATTTTTATTTTATCATTTGTCTTATTTACTGCTAAGATTTCAGCATTATAGGTGACATATCTTTAAATTTGCCTGGAAGTTATTTCAGGCAAATGATTTTTCTAAGATATTTGTTTGTTAGCAAACATCCTCAAAAGATGAATCACTTCAGATATAGCACCATATAAGGATTTGGTTTGGGAGTAGGGATGGTAGAATGAAAGAAAGTAATAAAAAATCTGATCTCTTTCCAGAAGGAGTTTAAAATAATATTTAGATGAGAGATTAAGAATCCTGAAAATAATTGAAGAAAGGAGGTTAGTGAAAAGTTAATATAACTGGGGTGGCTAGGTTACACAGTGGATAAAACACTGCCGCTGGAGTCAGGAGTACCTGAGTTCAAATCTGCCTCAGACACTTAATAATTGCCTAACTGTGTGACCTTGGGCAAGTTACTTAATTCCATTGTCTTGCAAAAACCAAAAAAAAATGAACATAACATAATATATGATATGAAGACTAAAGAAATGTCATATTTAGATGACTAAAATAGTATTTGAAACAAATGAAGACTAAAAGGAATGGTCATAATTAGATATGGTTAATGAAAAGAGACTTCACAGGATGACAGAGATAGGATCTTATGAACTATCAAGTTTAATCCATACTTGAACTGGAATTCCTTCTAAAACATACCAATAAGTGATTAATTTACTTTCCCTGTAGAATACCAGTGAAAGAAAATCCACTTCCTCTTTACTTCTATTTTTGAATGGCTTTTGTTGCCAGAAAATGGTTTTAAAAAATATTTATATAAAACATAAATTACCTCCCTATATTTTCTAGTTTCTCATTTCTAATTATAGTTCTATTCTGTGGGACTAATGAAGTAAGTCTAAGGTATCTTCTTGGGGCAGCTAGGTGGCGCAGTGGATAGAGCACCAATCCTGAAGTCAGGAGTACCTGAGTTCAAATCCGGCCTCAGACACTTAATAATTACCTAGCTGTGTGGCCTTGGGCAAGCCACTTAATCCCATTGACTTGCAAAAAAAAAAAAATAAGATTGCATTTAAGTTATCTTCTCTGTGATAGCACTCCATTTATCTTATGATCAGTCTCCATATTTCCTATTCAATCAATTCACCTTTGGAGTGATCTCATATTTTTTGATAATCTTCCATCCAATCAACTAATGTTTATTTCATTATAAATTCTGTATTTTTTCTTACAAACATGCTCAGATCTCTACAGTATTAATTATAGCCCATACTCCTCCATGAAAGTTTCCATTTTAATATAGAGAACTGAGTCATATATATATATATATATATATATATATATATATATATATTTTAAAAAGCCATTCCTCAATTGACAACTGGTCAAAGGATATGCAAAGGCAATTCACGGATGAGGAGATCGAAGCAATCCATAGCAATATGAAAAATTGCTCTAAATCATTAATTATTAGAGAAATGTAAATCAAAGCTTCTCTGAGGTACCACCTTATACCTCTCAGACTGGCCAATAGGACCAGAAAGGATAATGATCATTGTTGGAAGTGGGAAATCTGGGACACTATTACACTGATGGTGGATCTGTGAATTCATCCAGCCTTTCTGGAGAGAAATTTGGAACTATGCCCAAAGGGCAACAAAAATTACCATACCCTTTGATCCAGCAATACCACTACTGGGTCTATACCCTGAAGAGATGATGAAAAAGGGTATAAACATCACTTGTACAAAAATATTCATAGTAGCCCTGTTTGCGGTGGCAAAGAATTGGAAATCAAGTAAAGTAAATGTCCTTCAATTGGGGAATGGCTTAGCAAACTGTGGTATATGTATGTCATTGAACACTATTGTTCTATTAGAAACCAGGAGGGATGGGAATTCTTGGAAGCCTGGAGGGATTTGCATGAACTGATGCTGAGTGAGATGAGCAGAACCAGAAAAACACTGTACACCCTAACAGCAACATGGGGGTGATGTTCAACCTTGATGTACTTGCTCATTCCATCAGTGTAATAATTAGGGACAATTTTGGGCTGTCTGCAATGGAGAATACCATCTGTATCCAGATAAAGAGTCATGGAGTTTGAACAAATTTCGAGGACTATTCCCTTTAATTTAGGAAAAAACCCAGATATCTTATCGTCTGATCTTGTTTTCTCTTATACTTTTTGTTTCTTCTGTAAGGATGTGATTTCTTTCTCATCACACTCAATTTGGATCAATGTACAACATGGAAATGAAATAAAGAGTAACAGATTGTTTTCTGTGGGGGTGGGGTGGGGGCAGGGAAGTAAGATTGGGAGAAAAATTGTAAAACTCAAAACTCAAAATCTTAAAAAAGAGAAAGTTTCCATTTTATGTCTTGATCCACTTTTCTAATCTTCTATATTCTCTTGGTACTATTCACTCACTCTCATGGCTTCACATACTAATTTTATGCCAATAAATTTTCGGTGAATAGTCTAGATCTCTCTCCTGAGCTCTAGACCTGTGCTTCTAATAACTTAAAATAACTTCTAACCCGGCAATCATCATTCATAGAAACAACACTTGTTTAGAAAAAGCCAGCCTTTACTACAAACTGTCAACCAAACAGACAAACTAGCCTTAATTGACAATAAAGTGTTCTGAGATATATTGGAGCCATTATCATGTAGGCAAGGGAAACTACCACAACCACAAACCACCACAACCCTGCTCAAACTTTGAGACATTCCAGGACCTTAACCCCAGAGCCTTGGGAATTACTTTCAGTCCACTAACATTAGACATCATCCTGAGAAGCAATTCTTGTGGAGATTCAGCCTGGTAATTATTGCTATAGTAGTTTTACCTCAGCTGATTAAGACTCAGAAAAAGAGTTCTTGACATCAGATTTATTGGCACTGTGAAATAATTCCACATTGGCAACTGATACGAGTTTATTAGTGAAAATGTCATTAAAAAAATCATTAACCTCCAATTTGTTGCTGCATCCTAAGGACTATTCAACTTTTCCATTTAATTTGTAGCTAAAAGCTTTCAAATGTCTTGTCTCCCCTATTAGAATATGAGCTATCCAAGAACAGTAACTGTCTTGCTCTTCTCTTTGTATTCCTATTACTTAGCTGTTGTTGCTGCTATTGTTCATCCTTCCTTTTTGAAGAAGAGTAGTGACATCATGGAGTGATGTCTTGTGATTTGCATGTGAATTGAATTTAAAAGAGACGGAGTTGCATGAAGTCAATCTCACTCTCTCTTCTTAAATCATCAAAGATCATTAGCAAGATGATTGGTATGACAAAACTCAAGACAACTGGAGGAGACCCAAGGATACATTGGATGATTTTGACATCTCTGATATCTGACCAAACTTGAAGCAGTTTAAAGAACCTGCTTCAGCCCCTTTCATTGGTGCAAATTGTCTCATCAATCCATTCAGATGGGGGAAGTCTTTATATGCTTGAGGTAGATATGTCCCCACCTCACTTATGGATGTCGGTTTTTAGCCTGTCTTCCAAGACAGGGCATGACAACTATACGTCATAGCTTCTTGGAGCAAAAGGTGAGAGTTAAGTGACAGGTGGACACCAAATGTAGAGATGCAGCCTGAAAAATGCTTGGTTAACTCCTATACTTGAGGTGAGGCTCCTCCTTGCACACCCCATAAGCCCCTTATAGCACTCCATTTATTACTTTATATTTTGTAAAGTTTTAATAAATGCTTAACTAATTGTGAGGCTCAAATGATTAACATCTGTAAAGTACTTTTTAAACCTAAATATATAAATTACATAAATGCTAAGTATTATTACAATTTTTATGTAGACTATTTATTAACAGACAAGACCAGTAAAGATATTTATTTTTTCTTAGACATACCCACAGTGTATACCCCTGTGACCTGTAGTCTTGGTGTGCTAGCCTTGGAACCAGAGACCCCAGAAGTGCTGAAGCCCATGATGTGCCCAAATCTTCTTCAGTCTCTCCATATTCTCAGACATCTTATTGTTTAGATCATTGGTCAGAACCTGATATATTTTCCATACTTTACTTCTTTCTGCTCATTAAGGAGTCATTCTGAAATCTTGTATTACTGAGGATTCAGCATGATGGTTGGTAATCACATGCTCCACCTCATCTTCAGTGAGCTCGCCAGACCTCTTGGTGAAGTCATTGCTTGCTTTCCTACCTACTAACATATCTTCAACCCACACCCTTGATGACAAAAGCTATTTTTTGTCATTGATCACTGTTGGTATTGAGCACTCTCAAAATATTCTGGAACTTCTCAGGAATTACAAGAGACATGGCTACAGTGGTGGCATGAGAGCCTTCTCTGGAAACTATTATTATAATTATTAACTAGCTACTTCTGACCTGCTGAATGTTGCTGGAAGAGGTCACATAACTTTGCTGATAAGATACACTAAAAATTGATGTTGCCTGATCTCAATTGTACCTTCACTGCTTTATGGCAAGATTTTTATTATTTATTACCAATTCTTTTTCCCAGTCTTCTCAGTGGTCATTTAAATATTCTTTCTCCTCTTTTCTCCTTAAAACTTTCTGTTGATCTTTGAGTCAATGCTTCAGCAGATTCTGCTTTACTGAAAAAAATTACAGATTTACTATCATTTTGAATATCATTACTTGAGGGAAACACAGAGAAACAGAATGAGAAGAAATAAAAGAGAACAATTTAAGTTCCAATTTTGTGAGGAAAAATAAAATGTGAGAAATTAATATTTGTCTCATATTTAATAATACTTATTGTATTAGGACTGAAGCTTTTCTCCTTCTCTACTTCCTCATCTGGAAGCCAACTAGTGTAAGAAATCCATTTTAGAGATTCACTCAAGCTAAGATCTAATCAGATAATAAAAGATTTTAAATTTAGGCTAGTGGGTATATTCCTGAACATTTTGTTTGCTCAGACAAGTCTGGAGAAGTACTGATTCTTCCTATGATCAAGACAGATGATAAAGAAATTGCTATCTCTTTGAAAAAGATTTACATCACCTAAGTCACATTATCTTCATTTTAATGTAGTCTATGCTTGTGTTTGTGTGAGCTAATCTAAGTTGGTTATCACCCCTTAGGAACACCTCTTCCTTGAAGGGCATTTAAACTGTGACCCTATTGTCATTAAGTGTTTTTGGTCTAAGAGAGATGGCCAAATGAACATCTTTTTATTAATAACCTATTGGCCTTATTAATGAGATAATTACATTACTCAGTAATATATTGCTCAAATATTCTTAAACATCACAAGAGCATTGTAATCTTAAAAAGTCTGATTTTTGCTGAATGGTGAGAGGTTACTCAGACTGTGATCTTTCTCACAACTTAAACACTGCTTTGTTCTATTACTCCTTATACCATTAGTGAATTATTTTGATTTATAGGAGGTTTATGAACTGCTTATAATAAAAGAAGTTTCTTTAGTTTCTTAAATAGGTAATATTTAATATAAAGTATGTTTATTAAGTTAAATAGTTTTCTAAGTTAATTAAAATAATTTTAACAAATTGGGGTGGTAGCTAAAAGCTGATTGATTCATTAATGAGACATCTTTAAGATTTTATCAAACAATAACGAAATATTCAGACATACTCTGGAGGATCAGTTATTTTATTGTCAAAAGAAAAACATAAAAGCTAGAGTGTGATAATCATGATCAAGGAGACAAGTTATTACCAAGTGCTATCTCAATTAAACTTTTTGTTTTGACAAATTGAGCTTTAAGTCAGATTCCAATCTTTGTGCATTCAGACTCATAAATTTTGCAATATACAATTACCTACAGTTTTGTAGAAAATGGATTAAAACGTAAACATCAAATAACATGAAATAACACATTCACATGTTCTGTGTGAATGAATGAATCAGAAACATGACCATTATATTTCTTTAAAAATAAACAGATATTTTATCACAAAGGGGAAAATGCTAAAGGTGAAACATCTTCTGTCTTTCATCCAATATAAAACATCTGAGAAATTATTTGATGTTTGACTGACCCACAAAATTCGTTATCTCATGCAAAGTCCCACCAGAACTATTTGAGGATCCTTAACCATAAAAGAATTTTACTGTGCCATTTTGTTATTTTACGAACATGTTGTCTTGAAGTTTAGTAGTCTCAGGCCTTTATTAAGTTAAATTAGGATAAAAAAACGTTGTAAGGGGTCCAGGATTATTAAACTGCATACTATAGTAATGTCATTAAAATAGAGCAAAATTAGTGTAAGCAGGAGAGAACTGAGCCATACTTTGTTACATCTCAGCTTCAGAGGCTTCATTGACTGCACAATTATCTGCAAGCAAAAAATCACAGACCAACATTTCTTCCACTTTAGTCTTGGCTTGTGGCCTTTTCAAGTTGAATAATTTATCATGAATATCATACTTGACCTTGATGCCATGTTCATGCTGATTATAAGCATTTGATTCCATGGCTGAAAACATCATGCTAAAAAGCATGAAAGCACATATACAATCTTATTTAACTCCATTTTATACATTGTATATATGATAAATTGTACTATATAGAGAGATCATGTATTAAAATATGTATTACATACTATATGACATGATAATATAATAAAATATAATTATATATTATATAATAAATTTATTTTATTATATATTGTACAAATATTATAAGGTGTTTATATATTATATAATTATATGTTATACAATTGGACAAAATATAATTATATATTTTATACATTATATATTATAAGTAGTATTACATATCATATACTATCTATTACACATATCATGCATGATATTATATATATATTATATAGTATGTATTACATAGTAATTATATAATTACATAGTATTACATAGTAATACATATACACACCGATATATAGTAAACATAGTAATTTCTAGTTTTCTATATAGTATTATACCTTGATCTGGGATTATATAAATATGTAAGTTTTTAAACACATACATTATTAACATATAAATTAGCAAAAATTGCCTTGTCAATAGGACAATATTTTGACTCTGAAGAAGATCAGAGCCAGAGTTGCCTTTGGCAGTTGACTTATTTTTATTTAATGGACATGTAAGTCATCCATTGGATACAGTACATGATATATGTGATATATAATATAGCATATTATATAGACTATCTAATATGATATTAAATGATATATCATATACTATATTATACTATACAATATATAACATTTCAAATATAATAATAATATACAATATGATATTAATTTATAGTAAGCATAGAAATTTCTACTTTTAAGTATTACACTGAATCTAGGATTAAATAAATATGATTATATTATGATACATTAAATAATGCATGTCATATAATATATAATAAAACATATTATATTACATATCATATATTATATGATATATAATGTATAGTACATAATATAATATATGAAATGCATGCACTAAATATGCATATATGCCATTTATATGTGTGTGTATATATATATACACACACACACACACACATACATATAGTAAGCATAGTAATTTTTAGTTTTCTATACAGTATTATTCCTTGATCTGGGATTATATAAATATGTGAGTTGCTAAATACATCCATTATTAACATATAAATTAATAAAAACTACATTGGGCAATAGGACAATATTTTGCCTCTGAAGAAGGTCAGAGCCAGAGTTGCCTCTGACAGTTGACTTACTTTTACTTACTGGGCAT
The DNA here is from genome assembly GCF_037893015.1 of Macrotis lagotis. NCBI lineage: Eukaryota > Metazoa > Chordata > Mammalia > Peramelemorphia > Peramelidae > Macrotis > Macrotis lagotis. Next base: position 441,785,118 of record NC_133658.1, on the reverse strand, counting down.
TTTATTGGCCCAGTGGATAGAGCACTGTCTTTGGAGTCAAGAGGACAGGAGTTAGTGTCCAGCTTCAGACACTTAACCTTTATGTCATATTTCATATAATATTGCATATCACATATTATATATAATACCTTATATCCTATATTATATATAATATATGACATAGATAATATATGTATTATATTATTTTATATATTGTATTGTATATAATATATTATATAACATATTGTTATGTTATATAATACATACAATGTGCAATATAAACAATATGTAATATAATATATAATATATAGTAAGCATAGTAATTTCTAGCTTTTTGTATTGTGTAATACCTTAATATATCATAATATATTATGTATAATATATATTATATGATATATAATATAGCATATATATAGTATACAATATAATATATAGTAAGCATAATAATTTATGGTTTTCTATACAGTATTATAACTTAATCTGGGATGAAATAAATATTTAAATAGCTAAATGCATTCTTTATTAAGAAGCTGGTAAATCTTGTGTTATCCTGAATGTTACTGCATGGTACTTGAATTCCTTCTTTCTGATTGCATATAATTATTTCCTCCTTTACCTGGGAGCAATGGAATGTGCCTATAATATTCTGTGGAGTTTTCATTTTGGAATCTCCTCTAGGAGGTTATTGTAGATTCCTACAAGTATTTTTTGTATCTCCTGAGCTGTTCACCCCTTTTTGTGATTTTCTTACATCACTCTCATTTCTTTTCCCAATTTTCCCCTCTTGATTTTCAAAAACCTTTTTGAGCACTTCTATTACCTGAAAGCAATACGCATTTTGCTTGGAGGCTTTGGCATTGCTGTCATCTTGTGAATGTATGTTTTGATCTTCCTCGTAGCTTTCTATGGTCAGATTTTTTTCTGTCGTTTACTCATTTTCCTAGCCTAGTTCTTGATTTTTAACTCTTTGTTAATAAAGGTTTCTGCTTCCAAGGTGAGCACACTGTTCGAAGCTTTAGGGGTTTGGGGCAACCATTTTCAGGTTTACTTCTAAGTACTTCCAAGGTCCCATAATCTAAGGAGAGATAAGTTTACTACTTTTCTAGTCTGGGGTCTCTGAATAAAAAGAAGCTTTCTTTTCTATTCTGGAATGATGAGGAGAATCCCTGCTGTACTGTGGTTCTAAGCTGTGGTGTGCTTCTGTTCCCCCTGACCCTGGGACTGCCATTCAACATTGCATCCTGGAGCTGAGTATGGGCAAAGCAGCAGTGCTCTAGCAAAGAGACCTTTTAATCTTGATTCCCTTACCATCATGGGCTGAGAGCTCTGGAAGCAGTTCCTGCTGTGGCTGATTCAGTGGATACCAAGGTCTGTACCAGTTTACAGGGGCCAAGTCTGTGCTGGTGCAGACAGTCTCCAGTCCCAGTACGAACTGCCAACTGACCTTCTAAGAAGACTTTGGCATCTATGGCCTTAGAGGTCTGGAAAACCACCGCTGTTGCCACTGATTCAGTAAGTCCAAGGTCTGTTCCTGGTTTCCTGGGGCCAGGTCTGTTCTGGTTCAACAGACTTTTCTGATATCCTCCTAAGTTGTCTTGGATAGAAAAGTTGTTTAACTCTCATTTTTTGTGAGTTTTGTTGCTCTAGAATTTGTTTAGAGTCATTTTTAAAAGGTATTTGAAGGGGTTTGGGTGCAGATTTCTGGTGAGTTCCTGCCTTTTTTTTGTCATCTTGACTCTGCCTCACCAATGGAAACTTTCATGACATAAAGCTACATGCAGTGAAATAGGCACATCTGATTATGCACATACTGAAGTTTTTATTTTTCTCTTTTCTTGATTATTATCCATAATAAGAAAAATAAGAAGAAATGGGTGAGCAGCAACAGAAGTTTTTGTTCACATACAACTCACACTACTCTGACTCAAAAACCTGAACAAAAGTAATATAGTGCCATGAAGAAAGGAGTTCTAATAGCTTATTTGCCAAAGGTAATCAGTTCACATTATACTGGATGAATACCTTACTCTTCTCTTGACAATATGCTGGATGACATCATTAATTAATACCAAGATAAAGATAAGAAACAATTATCTCTCTTTTGTTTATTAAAAAGTTAGCTTAAAGGAGGAGGAAAGAAAAACTATGCCTTCAAATTATTAATGTAGATTAACTGTTTGGTTTTGATCAATGTTTGTTATGTCAGGAATGATAATTTTCTTTGACTTATTCTTATGTCTTATCTGACTCCATAGACTTGTCCTTTCTCATTCAATGAATAAGTTTTCAATATCTGCAAAGACATTTTCTTAAAGTAAGATATTTACTTCTTCTTTTTTTTTTTTTTTTTTTGCAGGGCAGTGGTTACACAGCTAAGGAAATTATTAAGTGTCTGTGACCACTTTTGAACTCAGGTCCTCCTGACTTCAGATTGGTACTCTATCCACTGCGCCACCTAACTGCCCCTGGGTTAGTTACTTTTTAAAAATTAGTTCAATATTGATTCCATTCCCCAGAATGCACAGAACAATGAGGTTCATGTTTTTATTTTTTTTCAAGTAAAACCCTGCTGGCAGCTATTATCATCAGATTTAAGAACAAGAAAGGTTTTAGACATGACTATCTCAACACAATAATAGACTTTATATAATGTTTTACAGTCTATATGGTGTTTCATATATTAGCTTACTTGTTCCTCACAATATCCCTATGAGTTAAGTTCATAGATAAGGAAATTGAGGTTGAGAAATTATTTACTTTTCTCAGTTACAAGCGTACTAAGTATTAGCTATGAGATTTAATCCAAGTTTTTCATGATTTTTAAGACCATCATTCTATTCACTGTACTCAATTTCTCAGTTGATAACTAATTATTATGGTAGCAAAATATGGCAGTCTCTAGGGATAAATCAAAATTAAGATAATAGGGTTTTGAGTCTAAATGATATCATCCCCATGAGAGATAATTGGGACCTGGTCCTGGAGACGTGAAAAGTGACATATGTTTTACATTCATCCTTGGTCTACACTGGGATTGGGAGCAGCTTTTATTCCAATAGCTGATTATTTTCAATGACTGGAAAATTTTTTGATAAACTTCTTATTTCTTAAATATATAAGGAACTGCCTCAATTTTATACAAAATAAGAGAGAATCCACAAGGAAAATGGTCAAAGGTTATGAATAGGTAGTTTTCAGAAGAAGAAATCAAAACTATCAATACTCATAAAGTGCTCTAAATCAAGAATAAAGAAATGCAAATTAAAACAACTCTGAGTACTAACTTATCACATTGACATAGACAGAATAAGAAAATGACAACTATTAGAAGAACTAGAGGAAAATAGATAAGCTAATGTATTATTAGAAGAACTATTTTAGTCCAACTATTCTGAAAAGCAATTTGGAATCATGCCACCCAGTGTTATTTGTGCATACCTTTTACCTTAGAAATATGGCTATTAGTTCTGTATACCAAAGACATCAAAGAAAAAGACTTATATGTACGAAAATATTTATCTGAGATGCTCATCAATTGTGGGAATGACTGAACAAGTAGTTATGGTGTATGAAAGTGATGGAATGTTATTTTTGCTCTAATATTTAATGAATGGTTGATTTCAGAAAACCTTGAGAAGTCTTGAATGACTGATAGAGCAGAATCAGAACAATGAAAACAGTAATAGAAATATAAAGAAAACCAAAAGCTAGTAACCCCAATCAATGCAATGATCCACCACAATTCCAAAAGAATACCTCCCAGTAGAGAAGAGATAGACGGAGAAAGCAGATGGAAGAATATCTTCTCTTGTTTTTTTTCTCAGAACACAGTTAATGCAGAAATTTGCTTTGTGTGACTATGTGTTTGTAACAGATTTTGCCTTGCTTGCTTGCTCAATGATTAGGGAAAGGATTAAGGAAGGTAGAGAATTTGGAATTGAAAGTAAAATGAAATTGAATAAATATTAAAATGTAAAATCAAACTGAATCAAATGTAAGTGATAAGATTTTAAGTGATCAACCTAACCTGGAAGGAAGCATAATTTTCATTGTATTGGAAAAGAAAATGGAGAATTATTTCCAAATTTCTGAGCCCACTAGAAAGGAAGACATTGGAAAAAATTGTTGCTTCACCCTCTAACCCTCAAAGATTTTGACAGGGGAAAAGGAACAAAGATACTTAAGAAGGTGATGATCCAATATCAAGAACTGAGCCAATCTGCCTAGCGATGATTTTTCAAGTGGTCAGCTTGGAGGAGGTATAGGGTTCTATGGAATGGAGACCAAAGAGATTTTTTGATAGGAAAGAATTACAAAGTTCTGAGTACCCTGTAATAGAAGATTTTCAAAATAGTTTATTGCTTTCCCTACCAGTTCTCTAGTCAGAGGGGAGAGGAAATCTGGGAACTGAGAAGGTTCTGAGTATCCAAAATTGAGTCAATCTATATGGTGATGAGATTAAATCAAACAATCAATTAACATTTATTAAATATCTATTATGTGCTAGACTCTGTGCTGAGGATACAAAAAAGAGGCATAGATTTACTAGAAGCTAAGTAAGAGGATGGAAAAGAGCAAATCTTCTGAAGCTGTCCTAGTATCCACAAATTCACATGTACTAAATTTATTTGTATTACAAATTTTATAGGATCTATGACTTGTGGGGAGGAAGGTATTATTCATTTCCTAATGAGGCTTGGATATAATCTCCTTTTGTATTCTTTTTATGTCTTTTTATAAACCTGTTCTGTATTTATGCTTTTGAAGTATGGTGATTGCTGGACTGAAGCCCACATGAAAAATTGGACAGATAATATCATCTAAGCAAGTACTTAGCTACAGTTCTTAGCAATGACCTATAGTATTTTAAAATAATCTCTTCTTTCTAGTCATTTAATTTTAAAATGTATTTGAGGGGCAGCTAGGTGGTATAGTGGATAGAGAACTGGCCCTGGAGTCAGGCATACCTCAGTTCAAGTGTGACCTCAGACAATTAATGATTACCTAGCTGTGTGGCCTTAGGCAAGCCACTTAACCCCATTGCCTTGCAAAAATTTTAAAAAATGTATTGAAGGCTCATTTTTGGAGCTACATTTCAACAATTTCAGGTGCTGAAATGTTAGTTAATGCATTGGGAGAAATCAATACCATTTTTCGCTTTAGACATTAAAAAGTGAACTATCTTTCCTGTATATTGGAAAATCACATCCACTATTTTTCCCTAGTAATAATCAACTTCATCACTATTTTTAAATTAACAGTTCTGAAGACATGTTTGATTTTAAAATTCAAGAAGCATAAAATTTATTTGATCAATTTTGTTAGAAATCAGATCCAAATGAACTAAAATGCTACATTTCCCAAATAAATAGCAAAATGTCTTCATGTCTTTATTTCTGATTTCATCTTTTTGAAGTCTTAGATCTTGTCATTTTACCAGAATTTTAGAAAAATTCATTTATTTAGCGTCAAAAGAATTAGGGATTGATTGATTCTCTCTTAATATAATATCACTTTCAATTTATCTGAAACAACTCTTGTTTAAAGGCCAATCTCTTTTAAAAAAAAAGATAGTTTTTACCTTTATATGACAAAAACTAACTCAAAAGAAAACTTCTCAAAAATTGTCTAATGTATACATAGATGATAATTTAAGAAATATAATTCTGTCTTGCAAATGAGAGCAAGAAGATTAATAGGTTAGAACTGAATATACGCACCATCCTAGAACCTAGAATGGGGAAGTTTTAAATGATCATGTTTTATTTGCCATTCTCTCATGTCCAGAAAAAAAGATATTTTAAAAATTTAGTCTGGAAATCATCAGATGATGTGATCTATTTTTCAATACAAACATTATCATCTAGGAATTTTTTGTAGGAAGTTTAAAGAATGCAGAACATCAGTTGATATTATTTATTAATCCAAGCCTGTTTTTCAAATGAGCTAATCTGCATCAGCAAATTAGAAAAATAATATCTCCAGTCCTATAATTATGATATACTCTATTTCTGATTTGAAATATTTTACATTGGTGATCATTTGAGTTTTCAATTACGCTTTGACTTAGTCAAAAGGATAGGGAAAGGCAGCACTGTGTAATTAACTACATTACTGTTGCCTTCATTTTAAATTATTCAATTACAATTAAATTATTCATGGGGAATTTGAATGGAAATGTTGCTGATACCAACACCAGCATTTCCATTAACATTAAAAGTATCTTATGTAAAAAGAGTTAAACATCTTTAAAAACCTTGGATTCTACAACTGCAAACAAATGGATAAATAGGTCAACATAGACATAACAAATTTCAGCTGAGATGGTGAACTACTTAAAACTACTCTTCTTAAAGCAAAAACTTAGAACTGCCTTTTTTCAAACATCCTCATGTTCTTGACCTTTCTGTGGCTTTTGATACTTTTTGTCCTTTATTCTCTAGGTTTTCTCCAACTTCTCCTCCTACTTTTTTTTTTTTTAGGTTTTTGCAAGGCAAATGGGGTTAAGTGGCTTGTCCAAGGCCACACAGCTAGGTAATTATTAAGTGTCTGAGACTGGATTTGAACCCAGGTACTCCTGACTCCAAGGCCGGTGCTGTATCTACTATGCCACCTAGCGGCCCCCACTACACCACCTAGCCACCCTCTTCCTACCTTTCTGATAGCTCCTTGGGCTCCTTTGCTGGATCTTCATTCAGGACATTGCTACTTATCCCACAGGACTTAGTCCTGTGTCTTCTTCCCTTCTTCATCTATACAGTTTCACTTAATGATCTCATTAGTTCCCATGAAGTCAATTATCATTTCTATGCTGATGATTCTCAAATCTATTTAGCTAGCTCTAATTTTTCTACCAATCACTGGTTTACATTTTCCAACTGCTTATTAGATAATAATGAATTGGATGAGTTGAAAACATCTCAAATTTAAAACTGCAAAACTGAATTAATTATTTTTCCCTTTTAAAAATATTACTATCTCTTTCATCATCTTCCCTGTCACTCAGGTTCATAACCTGAATGTATTCCTCAATTTTCACCCTCATACACCATAATCAATCTGTCCTCAAGACCCATCAGTTTCACTTTTGTAACATTTCTTTACCTCTTTTTCTTCTCTCACAATGCCATCACTGATGTCAACTTTCATCAATTTACACTTTGAATATTATAATAGACTTTGGATTTGTCTTCCAGTTAACAAGTTTTTCCCTACTACAGTCCATTCTTCACTCATCTATCAAAGTGATTTTTGTCCAAAAAACCCCCAAAACAAACCAAACTCAAGTGGTTGCACTGCTGCTGCCATCTCCACTTCATTCCAGCTGGCCTTTGGTGGTGGGTCCTTACCTGGACCTCATGAGCTGGGGCAGCTGATGAGGCTTCCCCCAGAGAGAAAGTTCAGATTTCCAAACATAGATTTTCTTTTTGCTACTGAAGCATTCTGGTTACATCCTCTCATCCCAAATCACCCTCAGTCTGACTTGCTAGTTTCAGAACCATGGCAACAGAAGAAAAGAAACTAGAAACAGAAGTCACAAAAACACAATCTATACCTTCCTCATCAATCACTCAGAGCAAGTCCGCACCCATAAAGCCAAACTACCCATTAAAGTGCTCACTAGCAGGCCACACTAAAGCTGTGTATGTGGTAAAATTTACTCCAAATGGAGAATGATTAGCAAATTCTTCTGCAAATCAGTTCCTTAAAATTTGAGGAGTATATGATGGAAAATTTGAGAAAATAATATCTGGCCACAAACTGGGAATCTCAGATGGTGCCTAGTCATCAGATGGTAAACTTGCTGGAGTTATTTTCCATTTTCTTTTCTAATTCATTTTACAAATAAGGAAACTGGGGCAAACAGGGTTAAGGGATTTGCCTAGGGTCACACAATTGAGATCACATTTGAACTCACAGAAATGAATCTTTCTCACTTCAGACCTTGCAGTTTATTCACAGTGCCACCTACCTACCCCTCCAAGGTCTCTTATTGATATCATTTTTATCATATTGTGGGTATTTTTAATGTTTCTAGTTTTCTGCATTAGGTTGTGAGGCCTTTATGTCCTAATATATGGTCAATTTTTGTGAGAATCCCATGTACAACTACCACTCAGTTGTCTCCAAAAGTTCATCATATCAAATTTTTTTCTGAAATTCCAATTCATCTCTTTAATTTCCTTTTCATTAATTTTGTGGTTATATTAATCTAACTTTGAAATGTGAAAGTTGAGTACCCCCCCACTACCATAGTTTTATCATTTATTTCCTACCTTTCCTATAAGAATTTGGAGGCTATGAGCCAAAATGTTGGTGTGAAGCTATTTTGCTTTCTGAACTTTTCCATTTAAAAGTGAAGCCTCCTCACAGACATTAAAGCTACAGATTCTGCCAAAAAAAGAGGAAAGATTGAAACAAATTTTCAACTGTGGTCATTGTGGAGGATCTTCAGTGAAGGTCTGACTCTGGAGGGAAAAGGGAAAGTAAAGTCCATCTAAGTGAGAGAGTAGGAAAGCTTGTGGGAGACTTTTAACACAGTGCAGTCCAAGTACTGGCAGCTAAACAAAAGCACAGATCCCAGCAGCTAGATAGCAAGGAGGGTGCCAACCCCAGACAAAGTCAGAACCATGGGAAGACTGGAGCAAAAGATAGAACTGGGTTGGGAAACTGCATAGGCAGAGCCTGGGCATAAAGGAGGAAACAAAACTCTGCATAGGCAACACCTGTGTTGCATAGGCATCATCTTCATCAGCCATAAACCAAGGATCAGACCCCCAACCCCAGCACAAAATGCTTGGGTCTATACTCCCTATATCCTAGGAGCAGAATTCAAACAATCAAAATGAGCAAAAAACTAAAAGATCACTAACTTTAACTCTATGCAGATAGAGATGATAAAAATATCACCTCAGAAGACCTTTTATAGTAGAGGGAAAGAAAGGAGGGTGTGGACATGGACACTGAGTAAATTCTATCTAATAGATTTGGCCCAGAGAGGAAATAGCATACATTCCCAATTGAGTTTAAAAATTCATCCTAGGGGCTGCTAGGTGGCGCAGTGGAGCTGCCCTGGAGTCAGGAGTACCTGAGTTCAAATCCAGCCTCAGACACTTAATAATTACCTAGCTGTGTGGCCTTGGCCAAGCCACTTAACCCCACTGCCTTGCAAAAACTAAAGAAAACCCTATCCTAATCTACAGGAAAGTGTGTGTGTGTGGGGAGAGGAAGGGTAGTTCTCCAAAAGAGAAAGAAAAGGGAAGAAGGGACTGAGGAAGGGAGGTAAAGGTATAAGTGAAAGTAAGGTAAACATAAAGCTAAATTTTAAAAGAAAAGGGGAAGGAAGCAAAACATAGGTGAGGGGGATATGGAGCCAAGATGTTGGTGTAAAAGCAGGAATTCCCACATGTTCTTTGCCAGACCCAAATATCTTTAAAATAATGATTAATCAGGGCAGCTAGGTGGCACAGTAGATAGAGCACCAGCCCTGGAGTCAAGAGTACCTGAGTTCAAATCTCACCTCAGACACTTAATAATGACCTAACTGTGTGGCCTTGGGCAAGCCACTTAACCCCTTTTGCATTGCAAAAGCCTAAAAAAATAATGACTAATCAAATTCTAGAGCGGCAGATTAAAGGACAGGAAAACACTAAGAGCCTCTCAAGAGCCTGAAGGAATTGAAGGGGGTTTGAGGGGAGAATATCCCTGAAAAAAACTGCAAAAACCTTAAAAACTTGGGATAATGCATACTCCAGCCTGGAAGCAGAGCACAGCCTTAACAAAGAGTAAAACAAATTAATCAAGTTTTAGTCTGGGAAAATGAGCAAACAACAAGAAAAAATCAAACTATAGACAATTACTTTGTTCCTATGGTGGATCAAATTACACATTCAGAAGATAACAAGATCACAGTTTCTGTATTCAAAGAAAAATATTAATTGGTCCCAGGCTATGGAAGAGCTCAAAAATGATTCTGAAAATTAAGTAAGGAAAGTAGAGGAAAAATTGGGAAGAGAAATATATGAGAACATCATGAAAACCCAAGTCAGTAACTTGCTGAAGGAATTACCAAAAATACTGACAAAAATAACATTAAAAACCCATTTGGGTCAAATGGGAAAAGCAGTCCAAAGGACCAATGAGGAGAAGAAGGCCTTAAAAAAAACAGAATTAGCCACATGGAAAAGGAGATAAAAAACTCTCTGAAGAAAATAATTCTTTCAAATGAAGAATGGAGTTAAGGAAAGCTGATGATTTTGTGAGAAATCATGAAACAAAACCAAAAGAATGAAAAACTAGAAAAAATGAGAAATATCTTACTGAAAAAACAGCTGACCTGGAAACCAGATCCAGGTGAGATAATTTAAAAACTATTGGACTACCTGAAAGTCATGATCCCCCCCAAAAAGACCCTAGATCCTTTTTATTTTATTTTTTTATTGATATTTTATTTTTCCAAATACATTATGAAAGTTTTTCAACATTCATCCATATTCCTATGTATAGTTTTAAGTTACAACATTTCCTTCCCACTCCTCTCCCCTCAGCAGAAAATGGTCAGATTAATATTGTACATAACACATTTGTATTAAACAAGTTTACAGATTAGTCATTTTGGGGATGAGAAATTAGAAATAAAGGAAAGAAATTCAAAAGAGATATATATTTTTAAAAGTGAATGTAGTGTTCATCAGATATATAAGGATTTTGTTTTGTTTTGTTTTATTTTGTATTGTTTTTCTTTCTCTGGATGGGTTATAGTATTGTCCATAGCCAGTCTAATAGGATTGTCCTAGATCTCTGAACTGCCGACAGCAGCTACATCCATCAGGGATGATCATCTCACAATGTTGTGGTTAATGTGTACATTGTTCTCTTGGTTCTGCCCCCTTCACTTGGCATCAGATCCTGTAATTCACTCCATGCTTCTCTAAAGTTCAATGGAACATTTATGGTTTCATATAGAACAATAGTATTCTATAATATTCATGTACCATAACTTGTTTAACCATTCCCCAATTAATGGGCATCCCCTCAATTTCCAATTCTTTGCCACTACAAAAAGAGCTGCTATGCATATTTTGGAACATGTAGGACTTTTCCCATTTTTTACGATTTCCTCTGGATATAGTCCTAGAATTGAAATTTTCTGGTCAAAGTATGAACAGTTTTATTGCTATTTGGGCATTGCTCTCCAGAATGGTTGGATACATTCACAACTCCACCAGCAATGCATCAATGTCTCGATCCTCCCACGATCTCTCTAACATTGATCATTTTCCCTTTATGTCATCTTAGTCAATCTGATTTGCATTTCTCTAATCAATAATGATTTGGAGCTTTTGTTTCCATATGATTATATACAGCTTTAATTTTTTCATTTGAAAACTGTCTATTCATATCCCTTGATCATTTATCAATTGGGGAATGACTTGCAACCTTATAAATTTGATACAGTTCTCTATATATTTGAGAAATGAGAGCTTTATCAGAACTCCTAGGTAGGAAGATAGTTTCCTAGCTTTCTCCTTTCCTTTTAATTTTGGTGACATTTTGGTGCAAAAACTTCTAAATTTGATATAGCCAAAATCATCCATTTTGCAATTTATAATGCCCTTTATTTCTTGTTTGGTTATGAATTTTTCTCCTTTCCATAGATCTGATAGATCTATAGTATTTCTATATTTCCTTCTATAGTATTTCTTGGTCTATTAATTTATCTATGGTGTCACCTTTTATGTATAAATCCTGTACCCATTTTGATCTTACTTTCATGCAAGGTGTGAGATGTGGGTCTTTGCCTAGTTTTTGCCATACCATTTTCTATTTTTTCCAACAATTTTTGTCAAATAATGAGTTCTTATCCCAGAAGCTAATGTCTTTAGACTTCTCAAGCAGTATATTACTCTTTTAGTAATTTACTACTCTTTCTTTTAAACCTATCCTAATCCACTGATCCAATACTTTATTTCTTAACCTCTTCCAGGCAGTTTTGATGACTGCTGCTTTATAGTATAGTTTTAGATCTGGTAGAGCTAGGCCACCTTCCTTTACACTTTTTTCCATCAGTTTCCTTGCTATTCTTTTTTTTTTTTTTTTTAGGTTTTTGCAAGGCAAATGGGGTTAAGTGGCTTGCCCAAAGCCACACAACTAGGTAACTATTAAGTGTCTGAGACCGGATTTGAACCCAGGTACTCCTGATTCCAAGGCTGGTGCTTTATCCACTACGCCACCTAGCTGCCCTCCCTTGCTATTCTTGACCTTTTGTTGCTTCAGAATTTTGAATTGCTTCATGAATTTTGTTACTATTTTTTCCAGTTCAGTAAAATAATTATTTGGTAGTTCAATTAGTATGGCACCGAATAAGTAATTAATTATTATTTAGCTCGACCTAGCCATGAGCTATTGAGATTTTGCTAATTATTTAGATCTGACTTTATTTGGGTCAGAAGTTCTTTATAACTGTGTTTATATAGTTTCTGGGTTTGATTTGGGAAGTAAGTTCCCAAGTATTTAATGTTATCTACAGTAACTTTAAATGGAATTTCTCTTTTAATTATGTTATTTCCTCTTCAATTAATCTGGGAAGTTTGTATTTTTGTAAATATTCATCCATTTCACTCAAGTTATCCAAGTTATTGGCATACGGTCTGGCAAAGTTGTTCCAAATTCTCTCTTTAATTTCCTCCTCATTGGTGGTCAGTTCACCCTTTTCATTTTTGTTTCTGGTAATTTGGTTATCTTCTTTCTTTTTTAAAGCAGATTAATTAAGGTTCATCCATCTTATTGGCTTTTTTCATAAAACCAATTCTTAGTTTTATTTATTAGATCAATGGTTTTCTTGCTTTCTTTTTTATTAATCTCTCCCTTGATTTTCAGAATTTCTAATTTGGTATTTAATTGGGGATCTTTAATTTGTTCTTTTTCTAGCTTTTTTAGTTGCATTTACAATTCATTGATTTCCTCTTTCTCTATTTCATTCATTTAGGCATTTAGAGATATCTTTGGCTGTATCCCATAAATTTTGGTATGATATTTCATTGGTATCATTTTATTGGATTTAATTATTTGTTGGGAGCCAGGGTCTCTAAGCTGTTTGACACAGTCATGGCAAGAAGACTCAGGGCAGTCACACTGCCTGATGGAACATTTCCTTCTTCAATATATATAGGGATTCCATGTATACCCATATTTATAGGTCTATTATTGATTGCAAAACTTACTCATCCTAATAGTGGAATGACTATAAAGGAAGGATTTCAGAGAAATTCCTTGAATAAAACAGATTGTGAACTCTGTCCAAATTTAACAGGACCGCCTCTCCCTGAGACATACAAAAGGCTTCAAGATTATGAAAACTTTGGAAGATACAGAACTGGGAATTCCAGGGAGATGTCAGAATATATACAGGGAAACCAGATACAAGATGGGTAAGATAGAATTCCAGGGAAATTAACAGTTTTGCCCCCCCTTATACACAGGAATATATGATAAAGATGGTGAGAGAATAGTTAGTATAGGTAACCAATATGTGAACTCTAACAGCCTTAGTTTATTGGGAAAGAATAAAAAGTCATAGAAACCATAGCATCTACCAACAAGGGCTGAAAGGAAAATTAGTTATTGAAGGAGTCAATGGACTGGTGGACAAACCTAACTACCCTCACTATAGGTTGTCAAGGGAGCATATTGAAAAACATTACATATGTGGTACAAAAACATAGAAGCATTCCATTAAACATATTATATCAAAGATTATTATAAGGAAAGTTCTGTTTAATCAATAACTTTACTATGCAGCAGAAAACTAGGCAACAGGCAGGTTGAGGTCATCACGGTCTGAGCAGGGACAAGAAAATTAATTATATGATTGATAATCACACTTGTAACCACTACATGATCAAACTTGTAACCATATGAACTATATGATTAATGATGAAAATTGTATACTTTTGTAACCAAGGAAATGATTTTAGTTTGCTTGTTTCATATGATTTTGAGACTATAAAAATAAATCTAAGCAGCTGACAGTCAGTCAACCTGCTCCTGCCTTTACCCACTTGTTGACTCAACTCATTTCGCCGACTCTATCCCTCCTGTCAGGTTCCAAGGACCCTGCAGAGGCTGGACCCCTGCAATTATTGATTATTTCCATTATTTGTTGTTTGATCCACACATTATTTAAGATTGTTATTTAGTTTCCAAATAGTTTTTGGTTTATTTTTCCATGACCCTTTCTTACACGTGATTTTTATTGCATCATGGTCTGAGAATGTTCTTTCTGATTTTCTGCATTTAATTATAAGGTTTTTGTCCTAGTACATGGTCAATTTTGGTATAGGTGTCATGTACTGCCAAGAAAAGGTATATTCTTTTCTATTTCCATTGTTTTCTTCACAAGTCTGTCATATTTAAGTTTTCTAAGATTTCATTCACCTTATCTTCTTTCTTATTTATTTTGTGTATAGATTTATCTGGTTCTGTGAGAGGGAAGTTGTGGTCTCCTATTATTAAAGTTTTGCTGTCTATGTCTCCTTGTAATTCACTCAGCTTTTTCTCTAGAAATTTAGATGTAATACAACTAGGTACATACATGTTTAATAATAATGTAGCTTCATTACCAATGATGCCTTTTATGAAGATGTAATTTTCTTTCTTATCCCTTTTAATGAGATCCATTTTTGCTTTTCCTTAATCTGAGATTAAGATCACTAACCTTGATTTTTTAAAATTTCAGTTGAAGCATAATATATTTTGCTCCCTTCTTTACCCTGTTTCAAATGTGTTTCTTGTAAAGAACATATTGTAGAATTCTGATTTTTAACCCATTCTGCTATCTGCTTCCATTTTATGGGACAGTTCATCTCATTAACATTTACAGTTAAGATGACTATTTCTGTATTTCCCTCCATGCTATCTTTCCCCATTTATATATTTCTCTTTCTTTTCCTCTTATTCTTTCTCACCAAAGATTTATTCCCTTTTCTCTTTTTTTCTTTTAAAATTTAATTTTCAGTTTATTTTTCACTTATATCTTTGCCTTCCCTTTTCTCAGTCCCTTCTTCCCTTATCTTCCTCTTCCTGGGCCACCCCTTTCCCTATAGAGTAGTATAGGTTTTTTAAAACCCAAGTGGGAATATATCTTATTCCCTCTTTGAATCAAGTCTATTGGATAAAATTTCTCAGAGTTCACACCCTCCCTTCTTTCCCTCTAAGATTATAAATCTTTGGGGAAGCTAGGTGGCACAGTGGACAGAACACCAGCCCTGGAGTCGGGAGTACCTGAGTTCAAATCCGGCCTCAGACACTTAATAATTACCTAGCTGTGTGACCTTGGGCAAGTCACTTAACTCCAATGCCTTGTTAAAAGAAAACAAACTAAAACTAAATCTTTGTGCCTGTTTACCTGGTATTATTTATCTCTTAAGCACTATTAATCAGGTATCATCAAACATAGCTTGATTAATTTGTTGCTTGATAAGTTCAAAATGATATCAGAGTACCATCACAGACTGATTATTTGATAAGCAATATTGCCTCAAAGTCACTAGATACCCTTCCTCTTCTGTCTCATTGGAAGTACACTTTTCAAGATTCTTGAATTACATCAAATTATAATATTTTTAAAATTCTACCCCCTTTTAAAGTAACCTCCAAGAACACACAATCCTCATGAGTCAAAGTATCATCCAAAGTCAAATCATTTCATGAGCTATGTATGCTCCTCTCCCAAGCATATTTTCTCCCACACTTCCCCCCATTCCCTACCCAGGGTACTTAACCCTTTGTTAAGTAAAGTATGGATTAAGTCCAACCCTGATTTAATTAATTATAAGAACCTCAAATGGTTCTAAGTACTGTGATACTCTTAATGTCTCACTTAAGAATTTTACAATTGATTGTAAGGTATGGGAGACACTGACCCAGGACTGCCCAGCTTATGATGCCCTCATCAGAGAAAGTGCTAAACTTTGTGAGCATAGCAGAACTGGAGTGGGTCAAAAGAAGCTGAAACATTTAAGTTTAAACACCTCTGCTTTTCATCAGGACTTTTGGTCTCAAACATGGTAATTTCATCTTGGACCTCTTCAGTGGTGAGACAAAATCCAACCATATCTATAACCTCTAAGTTCAATTTCTTCAATTGTATTTAACCCTTTAGTTATCCTAAGAGAAGTACAATGCTTGAGAGTTATAAATGTTATGTCTTCCCTTTTAGAGTCCTATACAATTTGATAATCTTGACTAACATTTGTTTTGTTTTGTTTTGTCCTTCCCCTTTTCATTTACCTTTTTATGCTTCTCTTGAGTTGAGTATTTAGTATTTGAATTTTCTGTTCAATTCTGGTCTTTTTGTCAGGAAATTTTAGAAATCCTCTATTTGAACATCCATCTTTTCCCCTGACAGTTTTTTTTTAAGTTTTTTTGCAAGGCAATGGGATTTAAGTGGCTTGCCCAAGGCCACACAGCTAGGTAATAGTGTCTGAGGCCTGATTTGAACTTAAGTACTCCTGACTCCAGGGCCAGTGCTCTATCCACTGCACCACCTAGCTGCCCCTCCCCTAACAGTTTATACTGAATTTTGTAGGGTAGTAAATTCTTAGTTGTAATCCCAGGGCCTTTGCCCTTCAGTATATGGTATTCCAGGTCATCTGGTCCTTCAACATTGAGGCTGATAGGTCCTGTGTGAGGCTGATTGCATTTTCTTTGTATTTAAATTATTTCCTTTTTGCTGTTTGCAGAATTTTCTCCTTTATTTGAGAGTTCTGGAATTTTGCTAAAAAAGCTCTTGGAGTTTTTATCCTGGGGTCTCTTTCTTGAGGGATTCTGTGTATAAACCTTTCCTGCTGCAGCTGTGCCCAGTCAGTGTATACAACTAGCTTTCCCCCTCCCTATTCAGATTGTTGTTCATTCCTTTTAGCCCTTAGATAACCCATTACCAGATTAAAAAAAAAAACCCAGTATACGACTTTGTGCTTGTAGTATTATTATTTGGAACCATAACTAATAGAGGGGTTTCTTAAGTCTGGAATAAAAAGTTTTAAATTCATATAACATTTAGTATGAGGTAGGGAAAGATGCAGAGGTAGTAGCACTATACTGTCTGAACCTGAGAAATTCCTACTTTGTGATGTTACTCATTATATTTATCTTTAGTGCCTAACAAGCTAATTAAAAGATAAGAGATATGTATATGTATGTATGTGTAATATGCTTATATAAATATACTGAGACAAGAATTACTCACACTTGACCCCTGAAAGAATAGCCTGATTCTCTGAAGAGGATTTTAAAAGGAGATGAAAGTCCTCTGTTTTGATAGACTAGATTTATGACCTCTCATAACCTATTGTCCAGACTACTTAAAGAACAAATGGAAACTACCTTTTGGATGAAGCTTCACACAGTCTCCCCTACTACACAACTTACTTTAACTATGAAGCTCTCCCACCACACAACTTACACAGATGTAGGTTAATAAAAAGGTGAAATTTAAGTAGGAGATCAAGACAGTTTATCTTAGGCAAATCCTGCTGTCAGTGTGAATAGGTACTCTAGGAATGAGTAAGAAGAATCATAGATTCTGTCACCCTGCAAGATGGACAGAGGGTGAAGAAGCCCTTTCCCAGAGGGAACTATGGATATGGTATCTGAAAAAAATAAAGAAATGGGTTAATTTTTAAATATGCTGGGAAAATTGTTTGGGGACATTCAATAACAAGGGCATTTCTACCAAAGCTCAAGGCTTCCTTTAACTCCCTCCCCCATGCCATGTGTATTATTCAGAAGAAGGTATAGAGGGCATATAATAGAAGAAAGGATTTTGATGAATTCTGGGAAACCAATATTGGTGTAGGCCTTTACAAGGAGCTTCTACTGAATGTTGCTGTGGGAAGACCTAAATGAATATTCTTAGCCAAAAACCATTTAAGGCCTACCATGTGCCAGGCAATATGCTAAACACTAAGGATATAAGAAGGAAATTAAAAATTAAATGAAGTGATAATAAGCCAAAAGAAAGAAAAAACAAGCAAATAAAAGTAAATATGAATTAACAAGCTAAAACAGGAAAAATGGGAAATAATTAAGAAAGGTAAGACACTAGAACTAAAGATTTGGAAATACTTCTTGGATGAAAGCTAGTGAGGAGTAGAGGATGGTAGCTAGGTTTCAAACCAGAGGAACTGGGAGTATAGGGAACAGATATAGGGAAATTAGGACAGAATGGAAGTTTTAGAGGAATAAATGGGTTCAGTTTTAGACATGTTGAGGTTAAGGTGTTTAGTATCCACTAGTATTTATTTTTGAGATGGTTGAAAGACAGTTGGGAAATGTAATTTTACAGCCTTATTATATTATTCATTTTCCTAAACTCTACAGTCCTGCTAAACTGTCTTTCCTGCTGTTCCTCATACATTACCTTTATGCTATCTTCCCATATCTGAAATACACTCCTTCACTTCTACTTTTTAGAATTCTTAATCTTCTTAATTTGTGCACCTTCAACATGAAGCTTTTTCTGATACTAAAGGCATTTGTTGCCTTTTCTTCTCCCCCAAATTACCCTGAATTTACCTTGCATATCTTTTTTTTAGGTTTTTTGTTTTTTGCAAGGCAAACTGGGTTAAGTGGCTTGCCCAAGGTCACACAGCTAGGTAATTATTAAGTGTCTGAAGCTGGATTTGAACTCACATACTCCTGACTCCAGGGTTGGTGCTCTATCCACTGTGCCACCTAGCCACCCCCCCCCGCATATCTTTTTATATGTACAAATTGCCTTCCCAAATCTATTTAAGTTTCTGGAGACAAGCCACAATAATAAAGCAAGAGGAAGCAATAGAGGCCAGTTCCCCTGCCATTCTCATGAACAAGAAACAGATCCAAAGACAATGGCATACCAAATTTATTTGGCACATGGAACAAGCAATTATTTTAGCACTCCCCTCCTTTAGACAAAATGTGTGTGTGTGTGTGTGTGTGTGAGTGTATATACATATATATATATATATATACATATATATATTATATATAAAGTAATAATCATGAAATGAAACACAATAACAATATCAGGAAAAGAAACAGTGAAAATTGACTTTTGAACTTCATAATCATGAATATATGTAGTCACACCACAAAAAACCCAACAAAATGAATTACAGTACAAAATGGGAGGGAGAGAAGATTATTTCAAGCTGAAACTTCTGCCCATCATGAAGTCCTAAAGATTCTTATGATTGGATCTTGGGATCAATCATTTATTTATTGCTGGTATTTTGGAAAATTTTCATTTTTTATAATTTCTTCTGACTATAGGCCTAGTATTGGAATTGCTGTGTATGATCAGTTTTATTGCTCTTTAGGCATAGTTTCACATTGCTCTCTAATTTTTATCTAAAGTTATCTACTGGTTGAATCAGTTCACAACTCTACCAACAATGCTTTAATGTCCTAATCCTCCCACATCCCCTCCAACATTGATCATTTTCCTTTTCTGTCACTTTAGCCAATCTGATAGGTGTTAGGTATTACCTAAGAGTTTTTTAATTTGCATTTCTCTAAACAATAATGATTTGAACATTTTTTCATGATTATAGATAGCTTCAATTTCTTCAGCTGAAAACTGTCTGTTCATATCTGTTTATCATTTAACAATTGGGGAATGACCTGTATTCTTATAAATTTCATTCTATTCTCTGTGTATTTTAGAAATTAGGTCTTTATCAGCAACATTATGAAAATTGTCTGTTGCTTTCTGCATTTCTTCTTTTTTTTCCTTTTGGTGAGGCAATGGGGTTAAGTGACTTGCCCAAGATCACATAGCTAGTAAGTATCAAGTGTCATCTGTCAAATTTGAACTCACATCCTCCTGACTCCAGAGCTGGTGATCTATTCACTGAGTCACCTAAGCCACCCCCTTCTGCATTCCTTCTAATTTTGGATGCATTGATTTTGTCTGTGCAAAACCTTTTTAATCTAATGTAATCAAAATCATCCATTTTGCATTTTATGTTCTCTATCTCTTGTTTGATCATAAATTCATCCTATTTCCATAAATCTGACAGATAAACCATTCCTTGTTCTCCTGATTGACTAATGGTTTCACCTTTTATGTCTAAATCATGTACCTATTTTGTCCTTCTCTTGGTATAGGATGTGAGACATTAGTCTATGCTAGTTTCTGCCAAAGTGGGTACTTATCCCAGAAGCTGACATCTTTAAGTTTCATCAAACAGTAGACTACTATAGTCATTTAATATTGTTTCCTTTGTATCTAATCTATTCCACTGATCCATTACTATATTTCTTAGTCAATACCAGACAGTTTTTATGACCACTGCTTTAGGTTTAGTTTTATATCTGGTACATCTTAGGCCACCTACCTTCCTTTGCATTTTTTTCATTAATTCACTTGATATTCTTGACCTTTTGTTCTTCCAGATGAATTAGTTGCCTAGTCTAATTCCCTTAATTTCTTTTTTCTCTCTTTTTTTAAAGCTAACATTTCTAATACAATATTGAATAATAGTGATAACAGGCATCCTTATTTCACCCCTGATCATATTGAGAATGCTTCTAACATCCTTATTACAATGCTGATAGTTTGATCATTTTGAGGAAAACTCTATTTATTCCTATGCTTTCCAGTGTTTTTAATAGGAGTGGGTGCTCTATTTTGTTAAAAGCTTTTTAAGTATTTATTGAGAGATATGATTTCTTTTACATTTGTTATTATTGAGATATATGATTTCTTTTACATTTGTTATTTATATGGTCAATCATTATTTTTCTAATATTGAACCAATCTTGCAATTCTCACTTAGTCACAATGTATTATCCTAGTGATAGAAAGCTGTAATCTCTCAGCATCATCAAGATTCTTTAAGGAAATTGGTCTATATTTTTCTTTTTCTGTTTTGAATTGTCTCAATTTATGTAGCAGCATAATAATTGTATTGTAAAAGGAATTTGGTAAGATGCCATTTTACCTATTTTTCCAAACAGTTTTTATAATATTGGAAATAATTTTTTATATATTTGATAAAATTTTCTTGTTAATCCATTTGGACCTGGAGATTTTTTTAGTGTTTTCATAGATGGCTTGTACAATTTTGTTTGCTGAAAAGAGGTTAAATATTTTATTTCATCTTCTGTTAATCTAGGCAACTTATAATTTTGTTAATAATCTTCCATTTCAGGCAGTTAGGTGGTACAGTGGGGGATGCTAGGTGGCGTAGACGGTACAT
Organism: Macrotis lagotis; assembly: GCF_037893015.1. Classification (NCBI taxonomy): domain Eukaryota; kingdom Metazoa; phylum Chordata; class Mammalia; order Peramelemorphia; family Peramelidae; genus Macrotis; species Macrotis lagotis. The sequence goes on along the minus strand of NC_133658.1, from coordinate 441,763,894 downwards.
TAGCCCTGGAGTCAGGAGAACCTGAGTTCAGATTTGACCTCAAACACTTGGGCAAGTCATTTAATCCCATTGGCTTAAATAAATAAAAATTTTAAAAAATAGTCATCCATTTCACTTAGATTGTTGATTTATTGATATAACAGTTGGGGAAATAACTCTGAATTACTGCTTTAATTTCCTCTTTACTGGTGGTGAATTCACCCTTTTCATTTTTGATGCTGGTAATTTGATTTTCCTGTTTCTATCTTTAAATCAAATTAATAAAAGTTTTATCTTTTTTGTTCGTTTTTTTCATAAAACCAGCTCTTAGTTTTATTACTTGTTCAAAAGTTTTCTTACTTTCAGTTTTATTCATCTTTGCTTTGATTTTTAGGATTTCTAATTTGATATTTAATTGGGGATTTTTACCACTAGAAGTTCTTCAGTATTGAAAAGGACTACACTGACTAAAAAATTAATTGTGGTGTGAGTTGCACAATTATGTTTATTATAGTAAGCTGTGCAAAGCATCCTTCTCATGTGCTTTTACCAGAATCATTCCACTCCATGGCCTGATTGATAGGAGACAGGACTATTAGAGGTGGTCTGCTGTGAGTCTGTTGGCCTTAAACTGGTTTTGCTTCCTTCTGTATCAGTGAGGCACCATAATGCATCATCAATGCCAGGCAAGCACCAGCATATAACATGTGGCAACAGAATACAACAACTTGATATATCCTGACCTGTCTCTAGATGGATGAATTATCAGTATGGTCTTTCCACCTTGAGTCATCAGTATGACACAACTGGCAACAGCTTTAACATTAGCATAATGTCAGCTTGCTATTCATAGGGCTAAGCTACTCTGCTCTGTTACCTCCTCAGGCTATCTCTATATAGGTGGAATCTGCCAACCCAGATACCCATAATTTTCTTTATTTATTGTTTTTAAATCAACTTTATTTTTTTTCTAATTTTGTGTTATTTTAATTTCCCATAGCATCTTGGAAATGTCAAAAGCAAAGGAACAAACACATGAATGCAATTAGTTTAACATTTGAAGATTGACCCTATTTCACACCCTATTATTTTGGACAGTGTTGACAACAGGAATAAATCAGAGCAATGGACAAAGTGGAAACCAGATAGTTGCTTCTGTTTTTGTTCCCCAACTCCCCCTTTCACTATTTTAAGAGATGTAAATGCCAAGAGAAATCTGAATCACCTAAGAGGAAAGTTGATTGACACACATATATGTCCAAAAGAATGGGGTGAGCTAAAGAATAGATACTAGAAATAAATAATAACTTTGATAAAGGTAATAACTGAGACAACTTCCTTGCAGTATTCCTTAGGGGAAATTTATCTCCCTAAACTTTTTGAGCAATTAAAAATACATCAATGAATTCAGTATGAGTCTAAAAATATTAGAAATATAGGCAGCTAGATGGCACAGTGGATAAAGCACCTGTCTGGGAGTCAGGAGGACCTGAGTTCAAATCTGTCCTCAGACACTTAATAACTGCCTAGCTGTCACATCACTTAATCCCATTGTTTTAATAAATAAAATTAAAAAAAGGAATATAGCCCCCAAAATCTACAATTAAATGCAAAGTAAAAATTCTTAAAATCAAATATGAGAATGAAACAAAGAAAAAATGAAAATTTTTAAGAAAGATTCATTTTGAATTTAACAATTGTTCCCCTAATCTTGCTTTCCTCCTCCCACCCCCACAGAAGGCAGTCTATTAGAATTTACATTGTTTGCATGGTATGCATTGATCTAAGTTGGATGCGATGATAGAGAAATAATATCCTTAAGGAAGAAACATAAGGTATAAGAGATAGCAGAATCACATAATAAAATAAGGGTTATTTTTTCTAAATTGAAGGTAATGGTATTCGTTCAAACTCCACAATTCTTTCTCTGGATACAGATGGTATTCTCCATTTCAGATACCCCAATATTGTGCCTGATTGTTGCACTGATGGAATGAGCAAGTCCATTAAGCTTGATCATCATCCTCATGTTACTGTTAGGGTGCATAATGTTCTTCTGGTTCTGCTCATTTCTGGTTTCTGTCCAGGTCACTAAAGGTATCTGTGCTTTCTGGGATCACCATGGCTGCCAAGAATATGGAACCAAGTGACAGGGGAAGGTTCAATCAAAATTTCTACTTATGGCTCACAGCAATATGATGCACTGCAGAAGAGGTTCTTGGCTTCTGAGGAGGAGAGTATGCCTTAGGGAGGATAATCTTAGAGTTGTGGCCTCTGACATCTGAAAGATTTATCTATGCACTCATCAGAAAGGTGTAGTTTATTTCCTTCTTGATTTTGAAAATCCTAGATTTTTTGCTTATGATCTTTTGAAGTTACCATAAAGTCCTTGAAGATTCAGCAAATCTGTGTTCCTTCAGTAACTTTTTCTAATCCAAACATGAGTATCATGTTTATCTTCTCAAGCATCTTGTTATAAAGACCATCAATTTTCCCAGAAGAGAAAGATCAGAATCCTCCTCAAGGGAGAC